>NC_040013.1:41291896-41501977 GCF_000972845.2 Larimichthys crocea
TGGTCGGGCCTCACTGATTACTGTAGAAAACACGCCTTTATAACTTTATTCACTGATAGCTTTTTTAAGCTTCAGCCTAACAACTTGCTAAAGTAGGTAACCTCTAATTAACTTCAGCTACTGTACTGGCTCTGCCATTAGCAAACCAGATTTGTGCACAGCCTTGGAGACCAACAAGGAATAACCTTACACTACCAAAGTGATTTACAGACTTTCCTGACGGAAAATAGCAAATTGTTAATATGCCATTAGTTACGTCAGCACCTTGATAGGCTACTGTATTCCCAGCCAAAGTGGCCACCGGTTTCCAAAGTTGTGTTCGTTCCAGCCGTGTTCACTGGAAGGTAGACGTTGTCCCGCCACTGCCTGTTTTTACAGGAAACATGTAAATATGAGCAAGCAAAAAGCACCCTGCTTTCCATTTCACATTTCACTTTAAAACCACAAGTCTCATATTGTGACAGTACTAACCATAGTAATAATCTGACTACCACTCTCTCCCCAGAGTTCAAATTTTCATTCATGCTATGTGTACGAATCAATTATTCACACACTTCATATACAGCAGTCCCAATTTAACATCCTGTAGTGCAAAAACCGGCAGCTGCTTTTGTTCTCTAATAACCATAAATGACTAATAATGTGAAGATATATTAGTGAATTTGTTGCGAGCTCCCTCGTGCTAACGATGGCCATTAATTAAGGTTTCAAGGTCTTACATCTTGTTACCATAACATTTCAACATTTTCTTTGTGGAGACCAAATCAGAGCTAAAAGGAGAGAAAATATTGGAAAAACAAACACAACTCCAATGGGATGATCAGTTGCTTTGTGCTGAATGTGCCAACACGATGTGTCAGCTTGTTTTGATGTTTTTCTGTCTTGTTGATTTTGAGACTTTTACTTATGTAAAGGGCTAAAGATCATTTATGGTTCCTGTTTTATCAAATTATAGACATGCAGACAGTTTACAAGCAGTTTATTTCATGTTGTAATATGTTAATTCTTCTTCTCTGTCTATACTGTTTGTTTTTCTTTTCTGTCTTCAGGTCAAAGACATTCGACCATTCCCTGCTGACCCAGGTCCAGACAGAATCAGACCCCAAGATAGAGAGGAAAAAGTCTCA
Source organism: Larimichthys crocea (assembly GCF_000972845.2). Lineage (NCBI taxonomy): Eukaryota > Metazoa > Chordata > Actinopteri > Sciaenidae > Larimichthys > Larimichthys crocea. The sequence goes on from NC_040013.1 coordinate 41,293,024, forward strand.
CTACAGCCAGGTTAGCATTCATTAAGTAAACTCTGATACATATTTTATTACACCTATAAATATCAAAGTCTGGGATCTATCAGCCGGTTGTTTTTCCAGCTGAATCAGATATCATTTCTGCTGACTGGACAGATTAATGATATACATGTTCAAACATTAACACATATAAAAATGTGAAAAATCATAATGCCACAAAAATATCAACGTATAGTCCAGAAATAAGCCTCATATCTGCCAGGTCTGAGTAGTTTCTACAGCTCCAGAATGGATATTCACAGTGTGCAATTCACCAATGCTGGTTCCCATGCAAGCATCATTCAGCATTATGCATTAACGTCAGTGTGCGCATGTTGTTTGTGTTTCTGCATGTGTGTTTCAGCTTTCGAAGAGCAACTGCCAGTACCATAAAATATTTAAGGAAATCAGCAAGGAGGAGCAGCTCAGACAGAGTAAGTCTTTAATGATCACAACTATCCGCTCCACCTTAAATACTGAATGAGGGATTGGGTAATAGTTGAACATTTGATACCTTAAACACTAGTTGATGATTTAAAGGGCAGGTTCACATGTTTGAAGTCTGTCTTGCATCAATACACACATGGATATATGAGCATTGAATTAGTTTTAGGTTGCTGTAATTGTAGTAAATAAGTAAATGCAAATCATTTAAGTTCACGTAACTAGTTTAAGGGTCCAGTGTGATGATTTAGAATATGGCAATATCAGTATCAGTAATCACCAGAATGTTTTTTATGACCTTACCATAAGCCTTTTATATCTGCAGAAGTTGGAGGTGACAGCATAGAAACACGGCGGAGTCCGCCATGTTTCTGTTTCAGTACAATAACAAAAAATCTGAATTTTAAAGATAAATTATAATTACTATAAATATTAGTTTAAAATTTTTGTTTTTCCGTTTTTTTGAATAGTATATATATAAAAAAAGTAAAATTACAGACATTTTCTGTAAATGTAATGTTTTTGCACATTATTTTAATTAGGGTATTTTACTTTAATTTCACGTTTTTTTGTTTGGCAGCCATAGGTGCCAGTCATTGACTGTTTTTTTTTTTTTTTTTTTTTTTTTTTTACAGTGTAGCCCAGAACAGAAAAAATAAATACTGACCTTTTCGTTGGCATGTTCACGGCCACTGTAACTTCTCCTTCATGCTAAAAGGAAAGGGTAATGAAAGGGGACTGCAATCAGTAACTACACTGCTAGAGGCCACTGAATCCTACACACTGGTCCTTTAAATAAAAAATCTTTTTTTTTTTTTAACATAAAAAAGTAGATCTGGTTTATCTGTCTTTTGCGAAACCCAACTTCCAACTATATTTATTTTTTTTTCCACTAAACAGACACAGATTCCCCCTCAGTAATGTGATGCCATTTACCTGTTTGTCAGGTTACACCTGTGCTCTGCAGAAAGACATCCTCTACCAGGGCCGAATGTTTGTCTCTGATCACTGGATCTGCTTCCACTCCAAGGTGTTTGGCAAAGACACAAAGGTAACATAAACTGGGGCAGAGTTTACTTTTTGTGTGTCGTGAACATTGAGCTGTAACATTCACTGTTGAAAAGGTTTCTGTCCCGAAGGTCTTTCTCAGACTTGTACACTAATGTTCCCACGTCAGCCCGACGTCAAACAAAGTCTTCACATTGTTACACATTGTTTTCTGATGTTATGTATGAAGGCTAGTGTGGTCACTCCTTAGTGGCAAATACAGCGGGGTGCCAACGGAAGCAGGTTTGATTTGCTGAGAGATTTTATGTTTCCCTAAATTATTAAAATTCACCTGGAGTCATTTTATAGAAAACTGTCAGAGCGGAGCACAGACGACAAGAAGCATTATGAAACGCTTTGTTGATCATCTACTTGACACTCCAGAAAAAGCAAACAAAGAAGACATTTCTCACATCTCACCATATACAATTTTATTTTATTCTTTTGAATGTGTGTGTGATTTCAGTGGGTGGGAAGCCAGTGGGGGATCACATTCTACACTACTGACTGGTTGTTCAGGGACTATGCATTCCCTATTCAGAGGATGTAGGACAGTAGATTTCTTTCTTCAGTTCTTTGAGAATTATTTTATTATTTGTCCTTGTAAAACAGGTGGTGCCAGTCGATTAGTGACTAGGTATGGAGTAAGCTGATGAGCCTCCGTAGCTGGCAGACTAACCACCAACTAACCACAATAAATGTGCTGCCCAATTCCTACATTATGATTGGCTGTACCATCCTATCCTGTCTGATCGGCACTTCACTCGTTCACTACTTCCATCATCAAAAGAAACAATGTTTTTAATTCAGAATTTTATTGGCTCTAATGGTACAGAGCGATTCAGTACCAAGTGAGTAAACTAGTCCCTGCAAGGCTGATCTGTTCATCCTGGTGTTTGTGTGTCCCAGATCGCCATCCCAGTAATATCCGTCACTCACATCAAGAAGACCAAAACTGCCATCCTGGTGCCAAACGCGCTGGTGATCGCCACCGCAAATGACAGGGTGAGAATGATGACTTTTCTCATCATGATTTAATTTCTCACACATGGACACTTCGCCTTGAAATTTACCTGACTTTATCTGATTGTAGTGTTTTTGATGGATTTGATGGTTTCGGTCAGGTCAGGACTGAAACCACATCAGAGGACAAACATTGTCAGCATAAAAAAACATGGAAACTTATAAAACTTTTTTCTTTTTCTTTTTTTTTTTGCAGTACGTGTTTGTGTCCTTCATGTCCAGAGACAACACCTACAAGATCTTGATGTCAGTCTGTATTCATCTGGAGGTAGGACATTGCTGACATGGGGGTAAAAATGTACTGTTTGTAGTTCCAATAAATGTTGTACTAGATTTATATATTATTATTATAAATAATATATGTAATAATATATTATTATATATTATTTAGGGCTGTTGTATTAGACCGCATTAGTGTTTTTTTAGTGGCTCATCAACAATTTAGTTCCAGTATTAAGAATAATTTCTTCACACGGGCTCCTGTAGAATGATTTCTGATTAACAGTAATTTGACTTTTCTGTCATATCATCTGATCGTTTGGAAATGAAAACTTTATATTTTGAGCATATAAACATACTATATATATCTGAGTGTATATGATATGTATATGTACAGGAGAAGAGTCCATGCAGCAGCCCCATCCCATCCTCACTTGAAAGCAGCTTTAGAAGTCAGAGGTCACCTCTATCGCCTCGCTTTCCACTGGTAGGTGGGACACATGCTCACCAAAACCACTTTTACACCAGAAGAGTGTATGGCACTAACTAGAACATGATGGACATAGTAGTACTGATAATATGTGTAACTGAGCCAATCACATCACTTAGTTTTTTTGTCTACATAACAAAAATAGCACATTTACAGTATTCTTCCCAATGAGTCTGAAAATGTGATATTGTAAATAATAGCTGAGTCAAAGGAGATAATCAAACCATGGAAGGGTGCTAATGTTAATGTGGCGTATCAATGGCTAAGACTCATGGGAGCTGTAGTTGCAAAATGCAAAGAAAGTACTTTATGGAAGAATGTGTCTTAAATATGGACAAAAACAACCCAGAGTAAGCAGATGGAGTAGATGAGGTGAAGAATGATTTCATGACTGCAAATGACTCATATGCGCTACGTTTTTTTCATTATACTTCTGTATTTTTTTGTTTTTTGTTTTCCTGTTACTGCTGTTTTATACATGAAGGAAGACTGTGTGTTACACCGTATCAGCCCATTTCTCTCAGCTCAGCTTTCATCATTTCATCATCATTTCATCAACATCATTCATGTCTTAGACAATTAGCTTATCCCTTCTCCTGACAAACATGTAAGAGGATTTGAAAATTGGATATTAGGTGCTCAATAAAATAAGTCACTCACTAACTAACTAAGCATATATTGTCTGTGTGTGTGTGTGTGTGTGTGTGTGTGTGAAGAGTTTTACAGGTGATTTCAGCGATCTGGACGGGGCAGTGAGACAGAGGAGGCAGGAGATGGAGGAGAGCAGCAGCTCTGACTCCCAAATAGCAGATAACTATAAGATAGCAGGTATCACAGTTACTAGTTACTTTACAGATTACAATTCATCATACCCTTCCGTTCCAGTGAAAACCATGTACTGCAAATGTGTTGTGAATGTTGTGAAAGATAAACAGAAGAATTGAGTGTTCCTTTATGTCTTGAGAAAATTCTCAATCCTCTTAAGCTGAATAAAAACATCATTACAAAGCTGAAAACAGGGGTGTTTCACTAAGCTTGTAAAAAGTTGACTATTTAAGGATATGCCATTCTCACAAGACAGAGATGATACAAACTTATGATGGTCTTATAGAATAAGAGGCATTGCTAGCCAATAGTGTATGACTGACTGCAAGAAAAAGATGGCCATCAAAATTAAAAGTCTTCCCCTTCACATAGTTTTTTGTCTCTTCAACCCTGCAGAGTTTTCTGTTCCTCCATTTATGGATGTGTTAAAGCACACCAACAGCGCAGCTCCTCCTGAACATCCAGACCATCAGCAAAAAGTGAATAACCAGCTTCAGAACCAGCCGAGCTCAGAAAACAAGCAGCACGAAGCACACCATGCCGGTACGAATATTGTTCTGTCTGCTGCACAACTGAGAGGTTTTGATCATGTCTGTAGTCCTCAAATAATCAGAACTTCTCAAGGTTTTATTTAATAATACTTCAAACTGTCTTATATGTTCTGATCTTACATTCCAGGAATGTTTATGATTTATTTCACAAATTTCCAGGCTCAGAGCTGGCGATTGACAGCAGACCTCTGAAACCAGTTTCTCTCAACACCGTGCTGTTTGTATACCTGTTTCTGTGAGTTTACAGCCATTCATTCATTCATTCATTCATTCATTCATTCATTCATTCATTTGTTTTGTTTGTTAAATTCTTCTCAAATTCATTTATTAAGTCTACAATTCTTTATTGAATTAATTTGAAATATTTATCATCATTAATGCAGCTATTTGTTCATCTAATAATTAATTCACACTCCTACATTTATTTTTTTTACTTTTTTATTTTCCCTCACTTCAATAAAATATTTGCATCTTTTCATCCATAAAGCAATCCTTCCTTTGTTAATTTGTTATGCGTGTCTTCTCAGAGTCTGTGTCCTGGTCTTGTCTTCCTGTTACCTCGCCTTCAAGATCATCTCATTGGAACAGAGACTGACGACGCTCGGCTCCGTCAGCGAGTTCACCCACCAGGAGTGAGTTTGCAACCTGTCATACATCAAGCTTCAAGTCATGAAAAACAAAGAAAAAATAAGCTTGGAAAATAATAGAAAATATACAAACTGATATTTATGAATATATGTCCTCTATTGTGTGTGTTTGTTTGTTTTTTCTAGAAATGATTTTCTGCAGGGAAGCGATGGGAACGCAGAGCTTTTCTCTGAACTATTGACCATCAATCTGATGAAGCTAGAGAAGGTCAGTCAGTCTGTCTGTCTCTTTCTTCCAGGTTAAATCTGAGATAGTAACATTAGCAACAGTTACCTGGAAGGAAATTGTGGGATTTCTGGAGTATGTCTTGAGCAAAAAAGCTTTTCGACGAGTTTACAAAAATCTCATAAAATGTAAATGTGCACATGAGAATAGAGAGAAATAATCACAAGAGTGATGCAGTGCTGTTTCCCCAGTGAGAACATGACTGATTTTAACAAAATACAACAATCAATTTACAAATCATAAGATCTACTGTACAGGAGAATACAGAGTATATACCATATCCAAGTTGCAGCATGTTAGGATTCACAGATTTAAGCTGAATTTTCACTCCAGTATGCAGCTGCCGAAATCTATTAATTGTCTGTAACAATCTCTAAGGACTGTTGGTTGGTGTGGGCCATATTTCCATTGTTTTTTTCATTTGTCAGTGAAACTCTAACTACCAAATTCTGGCAGGGAGATTTGAGCCAATGCATCCAAAGTAAACTTTTGTTAACTCTGCTACATAATGACATTTTTATTTTCAACTCCATAAACACAAATACTGCAAAGCAAACAGTGGGTCAGCTTGTGTTATGGAAGTTTCCCCTCCTCAGCATCCATTCATCAACATGCGAAACAGAAAATTGTGTCAGAAACAGGAACAGGAAAGCATAGTTTCCACAGAGCAAAGTGTAACCAGACTCTTGTTGCCGTTAATCAAACATTTATAGTCAGTGATCTGTTCATAGAGAAGTGTGGACGTCATCTGTAAGAAGAGCTTGTTCCTCATCCATCAATCTGCACTTGGTGTGTCTGAACAACATTAACATTTCAGGCTGACACTCAGCAGCTGACATCCACGGTCATGTTAAAATTGTGAAAATAAACTGCAGTCTCATCGGCAAAAATGTATCACGAATCAAAATTAGATCAGACTGTACCTGTAGCTAGATCCGCTGCATCTAGCTGAAAATTAAGCTTGATCAATTTGGAATAAAAACATGTATAAGAATGTGTAATTGTAATATTAGTGACTAAATTTCATTTCCAGCTTTTCATTGTCTCCAAATATTTTGATTATTTACATGTGACCTCCTTAGAAGAATCAGGAAGGAAGATGGTATGCAAATTAGCTAATCAAGCTAAAGAAGAAGCAAACAATAAATAAACAGAATAGATAAAGCTGAAGAAAAGAAATAGTCATTATGAATGTGGCATTAAATAATACAAATTAAAAAAATGATTCAACATTTTTCAGTGTTCAAGAACACACCTACCAACACCACTGAAGCTCACATGATTGTAAATCTAGGCTAGGAGGACAATGTGGATGTTGCATGTTAGCTCTGCTAACCAACAAACATAGATAACTGCTTTTGGTAGATGCATACAGAGAAATATAATTGAATTACAGGAGCTTTCTTGTGCATTTGAAAATTTGTGGTTATCAACTATGTCTGTTTTTCCAGGTGCAGAAAAACCTGCAGAGACTGCTGGATGAAGCTGCCTGATGTGCTGGAAGCCAGTATATTATAAATGTAAACAAACTGTAGACATACTGTATAGTTCATTATAGTGGATGTTGCAACCTGACAGTACTAATATGTATTAATGATAAGCTAAAAAAAAAGAAGAAGCTGTGTCTCACTTCCCTCTGAGGTGGAAAGTTTCCCCTGTAACCACACCCAACAGTGATGTCATTATGTACTGGCACATCATGGAGTGCACGTCTCCATCAGAGCAGCAAGGTGAGAAGTTAAACTACTGCAGGTCAGAGAAAACACGATTATCAGCTGATGATAAGTAGCTCTAATTACAGGCCAACCTGTGTTTAACATTCCATTGGTTGATTAGAAATCAAACCTGGCAGAATTTTAAATACAGTATTGTAATAGTATTGCATCTGCTTGATGTAATAGAAATAGTAGTATTTTTTTAAAGGGTCTGACATTTCAAGAGATCACCTTCTAAAGCAAGTGATATTAGTTGTTATATTTTTGTCTCTGGCACAAAATGTACTTTCTCAGTTACTGCTGTGGTATTTACTTTAAGTTGTGAACCAGTGGCGTCACTAGGCCTATTTTAGGGGGGCTTCAGCCCCCCTAAAATATTCTCAAGCCCCCCTAAACAAAATTCAGTGCGTCATTATACAATCTATTCCACTTTTTCATATAGAGAACGCCCACATCACTGAAATTCCAGTCCATGTTTTCCATGCGACCCTGCTCACTGCCGCTTGCGTGTTTACCTCTGAAGTACACAGAGCCGAACCTCACAGCGGCAAGAGCAGAGCGCGAACGCATGGGTGAAGGATGGACATTAGAGCCTTTTTCAAGAAAGTAAGCATTCATCACTGCTGGTAGTAACACTTAGCTAACAGCAGAAAAGTTCCATGTAATTAATAAACCAAAATGTTCCGTGTTTGAATCCCAGCTGGCCAGCTCTGAAAGTTCCTAGCTGCTGCTAGCTAGTTGAGATGACTTCTGTTAACCATTCCCGCTATTCGTTTCCTGACCGTGGTCGGGAAACACAGGGGAGATCCGTCTTCTCCAGGGCCGAAGTAGTTTCTCCGGGGCGAACTCCCAAGATTCGACTCCACACTAGTGATGCGCGGGCCGGCCCGAAACCGCGGGGTGGGACGGTGCGGGTAGAGAATGTTCCACTTTATTGGCGGGGCGGGCTGGGGCGGGTCGAATAATGTATATTGGGATTTTTTTTCCATTTTCTTTAGCCATAGTTACTAGTTACTCCTCCAAAAAAGTACCTGCGTTAGTAACATCGTCTTAGATTAATCAATTGATTGACAAAGCTTAAATTGGTGCTCTGAAAAAAATTTCGGCGCGCGCATAGCGCGCAATAACTTTTCTCCTCTATGGGCTAAGCCACCCCAGTTTCTTAAACCTAGTGACGTCCCTGTTGTGAACGTCTGGATGTTTTTTAGTCAGTGAATTCACACAGGCCTGTGTTATAGTACTGTGCGTCTGAGGAGATCGAGGTTGTGTCCTCAGTCACCTTTGTTATCGGTCAGCTGAAATAGCAAACAGAAGTATGTTTACATGATGACAGTTAGGACTAAAAACCAGCTCTGGACTTCAGCCCACTCCAACTTGGTTGAAACTGCTTTTATAGATACTGTAGATATTACACAACCCTTGACTGGGTTTTCCTCTTGTTTACCACATGTTGCTCTATAGCTGTACTTACTGTCATTTCTTATGAAGTCCTAGTCACTACCAGATGCCTCAATAAATATAACTTTCAACTCTTAAATAGTGGCTTTGAAACTTCCACACTGTTATTATTCACACAGAACCTTTCCACTAGTTAAATTACCCGTGTGCATTGATGCATTAGACATGCGGCTGTAACCATATGTGTACACTTTGTGATTTATTTACTGTCAAGCTGAGATACATACGATAGACTGTTACAGAGATATGAATGACTGTGATTCTGTAAATATAAACAACTACAGATTTAATGATGTGATTTTATTTACTCTGTAGGGAATAAAGTTCTATTTTGAAATAAAGTTTTATTTTGCTGTTATGTTTCTGCTTTTTTTGTTATTTTCTCTTAGCTGTATTTGACACATTCTCTGCTAAAGTGCTGTCACTTATCAACCTCACTTAAGTTTATTATTTGTTGTTTAACAGTTTAGTTTATCCTGCATACTGGGGCTATGAGTGACTTCTAAGTGACCTAGAAGTCACTCATAGCCCCAGTATGTGCCTCTCATGTATCAACATACATTTAAGTCACAGAGGTAACCATCAGTGTTTCGATGTTTGCAAAACCCAGAATGCCCTTTAAAAACTCCGCTGTTCTGAGGGTTAGGGTTACAATCACAATCTACACACACCTTTAACCATGTGGATGAAATGTAACCTCCACTGCAGGTTAAAAAAGATTTTTAACCTGTTTGCTAAGTTGCAACTCTTATCAAGGTAGCCTGCAGGCTGCCATCTTTCTTTAGATCAGCAAACACAGGCGCAACTTGGGAAACAAAGTGGGGCCAGGGAGCTGCTGTAACTTCGCTATTTCAGACATGTAAATATAATTCATGCCAACATCTGTCACGATTGAAACTCTGGAATCTCGACTGGACAATTTGGACACCTCAGGTGAGGTGATCAGAGTGTTTATTTAGCTTTTTATCTTCTTAAAGCTGATGCATTTAGATCACAAATGGCAAACATAAATCCTGACATCAATATGTGGCAAGAGGTGACCATTTCATTAAATCTATAAAAAAGACACAAATCACTTTTGGAACACTGCCATGCTGCTTCAGATTACATTCGAGGGCTCATGAGCAGCTGTTGGAGTAAAAACACATAAAAATGCAACACCAGTATCGTGGTAAAAATGTAATGACCCTTTATGAAATTCTTTGATCTGTTGATGCTCAATTGTACCCTTATTTCAACAGTCAGTCCTGTCAGTTTGAACCAACACTCCACTGATTCACTCTCAGAGTCTTTTCTTGTAATCCTAACCACTATACCCACCATGCACTGGGAGGTTTCTAAGGTGACCCCGACAGTCAACAAACATGGCTAGTACAGCAGGGAGCTCCCACCAACATGAGTGAGTAATGTTTCTGACTTTTATACTGAAAACAGAAATGTTGCTGTCAAATCGGCATTAAAATGCATATAGATGTGATGTGGACATTCTTACTTGGGTTTTAAAATAATAAAACTTCTAAGAAATAAAACTTCTGTAGTGTGTTTTGATCAGATGAGTGCAATTGTCTTAATCCTGGAGACACATTACAGTTCTTTAACTAAATATAAATGTTTGATTACCATGACACAGATATTATTGTATTCATTTGAAGCCAAAGGTTTGTCCCCAGTGCCTTAAAAGTAAACTAAGTTTTCACATGTTCACTCTGAGGCGATCCTGCTCCCACATCCCAACATTCTCAGGACGTCATCCCATGATCCCCAAACTTTATGTGATGCCATGGAAACAGGACATGAAGAACCAGAGGCTCCTGATGAAGGTAGAAAACAGGAAAGGAAACAAACACACCACTGCAAACTGCTTAGTCAGATTCAATGTCTAAGTGTGTGTGTGTGTCAGAACGCAGCTCTAGCTGGGATCCCTGTGGTTCCTCTTGAGGAGTCTTTGTGTTTTTGTGGCCGAGAGCGTCTCTGCCACAGTGAGAACTCCACCCACCACTCCACCTCTTCATCCTCCTCCCCGTCCCCCTCTTCGTCTGCCCTTCTCAGCCAGACTGGACTAATAGCTCATCACTCTTCCCACTTCTCCAGGTAAAACACCTCAGAGACTGATACTGCTTTCAGGTGGTGTCAAGAGAAAAGTGAAGTTTGGTCACTTTCAATAAAGATTTCTGAGGATCTGTTTACCTGTGAGGCATGATTGATTGACTGATAACAAATCAGTCGTGAATAAAATGAAATATTCGTCACTCCTCACTTGTGGAGATGATTACATCTTTTTACATTTTCTGTTTTCCTGCAGGTACAACAGCTCTGTGGTGACAACCAGACAACTCTACCAAGCCTGAAGACACATCACACAAATACTGATAAACCTGAGTGGCTATTGTTTTCATCACATCTGTGCATTTAATATTGTTTAAGCAGATATGTGATCCTTTAATTAGCTTGCAAAAGATTAATTTGTCCTATTTTGAATAAATAACATTATATTGAAGGTGTGGCTCTATTTAAAGAATACAGCAGAAAATGTATATGCATAACTATGTTTTCATTAGTACGTAATCACTGGAAAAATGTTTCTACAGTAGCCCAAAAAGGACAAACCAAACACTAGACTAATTTAATCGAGCTATTTTAGTTTTTCAGTTTCATGCTTTCTTTTCATGTCACCACTAGATGTCAATAATTTATAAAAAAAATCCAAACCTGAAAGCTTCAGAATACAGATGATGGAAAACTTGTACGAGATAAATGTGCACAAATGTATAGAAAAGTGGTATGCAATATATGCAATGAAATGAATGCTGCAAAAGTACAGAGACACTTTATCAAGACATTTGAGACAGTAAAACAAATAGGAAAGGTGTATACAAAATTTTAAAAGGTGTCTTTTCAAATAGTATATGTAGTTCTCTTTTCTACATTGTAAAATAAAAACTGTTGTTTTTACAGTAAAAAACTGGCTGCTGTGGTTGCCAGAATCTTACGGTAATAAATACAGTACAGCTTTTTCTAATATTTCAGTAAAAGGATATTAGTACATGGCATTTTATTCCATATTTGTCTGTATGTCTGTAGACTAGAAAACTGCCAAACCATGACAGCAGAAAATATGCCATTCAAATATTACAGTGTTTTACTGTATAATTAAAAGTCTCTAATATAAAATACTACAATATAAATACTACAAAAACACATAAATAAAGGTTTTGAAATGTGACTGTGTTTAACTATACAGAAAAACAGTCATACTTCATGGCATATTTCACAGTGTTTTACTGTCATGGTTTGGCACTTTTTCACATTTCTTACAGTGTACCTGTATCAGTGTTCCTTCTTCCACCTACCTGCTCTTTGTTCTATGTGAGATATAAAATATGACAGACTGAATTACAGGCTGGTTCTGCAGTATCCACGTTCACCACAGGGTGTCAGTGTTTGTAAATCTTACCTAGGGCCAAGTTTTGTGAGAACAAACACCTGTATATCAGGTCTGAAATATATCAAACCATGTCTCTAGTAAGTAAGTAAGTATTATTTTGACAGTCTGAAGGAGAACATGAGCACAGAACAGAGCTGCCTCAGTGTTGTTGCTTTAATATTTTCAGAGCATATTTTCTTTTGCTCTCTGTAGTGTTGTAATATATAAATAATTAAAGAACACAGAGTGGATTTTATGTGTTTGATCAAAATATTTTTAAAACAAGAAGAAATATAAATAGTTTGAATTAAATGTTGATTGATTCAAATTGCATTCAGTGTTAATTCTACATCTACTTTGTTTTATTAAGTGTCCAATAAGATAATAATAGTGTTAGGGTTAGCATTTTAATTAAATTAAAAAAAAAAATTGTGTAATTAACTCAAGTCAAACATCGTCAAATTATCAGAAGTATCCGTGTGCAACGTAAACCGGTGACGTCATTATGTATATAGTCTTAACATTTAAGTTGAATAGAGTCAAACTAGTTAAACTGTTCAACTGGTCTGTCCCTGTATTTATTGTCCAGTGTTTGGCTTCAGCATCAAGCACTTCGACAGAGAAAGTAGCTGTTGTTCCTTATGCTAATCACACACTCACACGCACACCTCGCCTCTCTGGCCTGGCCTCTGTGTGAATGTCTCAGTGTGTCACCAGCCGTGATGACAAATCTCTTTGTCTATGCTACAACACACACACACACACACACACACACACACACACACTGGGTTTAATGTTTATATTTCTGATGGTTTTATTTGAAGTGTCAAGTGTTTTCCAAAACGTATGACAACAGATTCATGTTCCATGTTCTACCTAAACTTTATGAGGTAAAATCTCTGTTTTCTATCTGTCTCTTCCTCTCTCTTTGTCACGACTTGGATGCGCCAGGACGCGTGCCAAATTTTGATGCGTAATGGACACCGATCCACCGATCATTTTTTCTCCTTCCTCCTCCTCTGTGCCGTATTCCTGACATGCTGGGATGTCTCGAGAGCCCAGAGAGAGGAGGAGGAGGAGGAGGAGGAGGAGGAGGAGGAGAGAGAGAGAGAGAGAGAGAGAGAGAGAGAGAGAGAGAGAGAGAGAAAGAGAGAGAGATGACAATACATTGTTCACAATCTGAGGGGACGACACGCTTGCCAACTCGTGGATGGATAGAGGGAGAAGACACTGAGAGATAGTCAGTGAAAGAGAGAACAGGACTTGGTGTCCTTTACGCACATTACGCACAGATCTCTGTCGTGCGTCCTGGTGCATCCAGTAGTTAAAGTTGACAAGAGGACAGCCGTGGAGTATATGACTGTTTGTGCGTAACTTTTGTATCTAAATGTTTAATTTGTGACTTATTTCTCTGTGTCTCTGCGGCTGTGTGTCTCCGCTCAGACTGCTTGGTACTAAATGCTGCGGCGCTGTTGCCTGGACATCCCCACTTTTGGAACAGGTGTTTATTTCACGGTAACAGTTTATCTTACGGTGCATTAGTGACTCTTTGGACGAGTTGTATCGTCTATTTGGGCGGACATGTCGGGACAGAAGCCGTCCTTGAGGAGCGGCGGCTCCGCTCAGAGCCGTTTCCAGGTGGATGTGGTGACAGAAGCATCATCCGGAGTACCAACTCCGGCCACAGCCCCGACTTCTGCTCCTGCCCCGACCTCCACTGATGGATCCAAGCCACCTGAAGATTCCAAAGGCCGGTTCAAGGTGGTGGGGTTTCTGGATCCTGGCGCGTTGGGCAGCGCGATGGACATCGGGCTCCCACCTGATGTGTCCCACGAGCCGGATACAGCGAGGAGCGACTCAGTCAGCCTCCATTCAACGGGCACGGGACACACGCACATCTCCGACTCCCACTCCAACACCTACTACATGAGGACCTTCGGACACAACACCATAGACGCTGTGCCCAACATTGACTTTTACCGGCAGACTGCTGCGCCTTTTGGGGAGAAACTGACCAGACCATCGCTGTCGGAGCTGCACGATGAACTCGATAAAGTAACAAAAAGAAACCCTGTCTTACATCCATCACTTAAAATAACTTGACAGGAAAAGCAACATTCTCCACTGGGAATATTATGAATATTAGAAACTTTTATTAGTAGTAAGTAGTATTAGTGAGTTCATATTGTACGTTATGTCAAATATTCTTAAATAACACAAACACACTTGCAGAAATATTGTAGTGAGAGGAATGTAGTATTTTGCACACTGTACATCCTCTGATGATTTTATAGTTTTTTCACTTGGATGTATTGTGCCTTAACTTAAAGGTCCAGTGTGTCAGATTCAGGGGAACCTATTTACAGAATATGACAGAATTTTGTTTTTATTAGTGTATAATCACCTAAAAATAAGAATTGATATCTCTTTTGTTACCTTATAATGAAATTTACATATCTACAGATGCCACAGGTCCTCTTCCACAGAGTCCACTATGTACACCACTCAATCCTACTCCTCTTTTAAAGAACGTCATGTTTTCCCGAGTTTAGTTGAGGTTTGCAGTCAGTGTGTAGTTATTATTTCTGACAGTTATTTCAGCAAACAGAACATATTCTTTTCCCTCCCAGCAGACAGACCCTGAGTGGGCTCAGTGACATCACTGGAGGCTTGACCCAAAGGCACACAGACACACACACACACATACAATGCTGCCTGTCATGACCTTGCAGGCATCCCCTGCCACGCTCCCACTCCTCTGATACAACTAGGTAGCTGTAACATACATACAGGCGTACATTGTGCACTGATAGAAAGCAGTTAGTTCTGACGTTGGGTGACATTTGAGCTCTCAGTGTGATGACTTTAAATGTGAAATATTTTATTTATTAAATATAATTTTCAGCATAGCAGATAGATAAAGAAACTGCATTTAATTTCATGGTTTTAAATTGGTATTTTGGTTTTTTATTCATCTAAAATGGATTTGAGCACCCTCAAACACTGTGAGTTACCAGAGCCAACATGTCAAAAAAACAGCTGTTTTTATAATTGTAAGCACATGATGATATACACTTTATAACCCACAAATCTTTGTTACTATAATTTAATCAAATATAATAAAACAATGAAACAAAATTGATGTTCAAACTTTAGATACTATATATTGATTTTCCATTCAACAAGTTTCATCAACATTTCATTTCATCTCTGTTACTCACCTGTCGGCCTCTTGTCTTGCCTGTCTTTCACTCTTTTCCTTCTTGGCTGTCACTGATTGTCAGGAGCCATTTGAGGACGGTCTCGCTAATGGAGAGGAGCCATCAGCAGCTGAGGAGGCAGCGGCCTTGGCGGCAAAGGAGGCAAAGGGAGGAACTGTCAAGTTTGGTTGGGTCAAAGGAGTCTTGGTTAGTGTTATGTACATGGACAAATGTTAAAGGAGCATTCCTCTGTTTCTCTCTGTGACGTTTAATATGATCTGATCAAACAAATGTTATTAATCAGGGAGAGGACTACACCCTGTTTTTCAATTGTAGTTTTATTAATCTAACTTTCAGTCCCATCTTAAAATATATGTGTGTGTGTTGTAGGTCCGCTGCATGCTGAATATCTGGGGTGTGATGCTCTTCATCCGAATGTCCTGGATTGTCGGACAGGCTGGAATAGGTTGGTACAAATAAATCAAGTTCGACTTTAGCAGAAGTGTAAGCTCAGTCACCTTCACAGAGCCTCCTGCCTACAGTCTAGCCAATCAAAGATTTTCTCAGTAGATGTTTAATGTGGAAGCAACAGTACTTACAACCCTTACAAACTGTTTATATCATTTCACAGTATGGACTTGGTCCAAGAAAATCCACACCAAATTTTGAACTACAGATCTATTTAGAATATGTAAAAAGCCTATCTGACATTAATAGATTCATTACTATTCCTTAATTTATCATTTAGGTAGCATGAGAGTGTATTTGTTAGGTTCTACACCACTCGTCTTTGGACAAAAAACACCCATATCACATTATACATGTTTTACCCAAGACATGAACACAGTCATAACAGTCATAATGATTTAAATAGATTGTATTGATAG
Source organism: Larimichthys crocea (assembly GCF_000972845.2). Lineage (NCBI taxonomy): Eukaryota > Metazoa > Chordata > Actinopteri > Sciaenidae > Larimichthys > Larimichthys crocea. Next base: position 41,309,195 of record NC_040013.1, read on the forward strand.
TGAAAATGGCAAGAACATTCTGGAACTATTATAATATAACCACGTATAACAATTGCAACCATTAGACACTGTCCCTACTTACTGACTCATCCTCCTCCAAATCACTATCAGCTTCCTTATCGTGGAAAATCTGATTAAGTCTTGAAAGTAAGTCTATTCTTACCGCTGTCAAATGTCAAAATGGGTCCATTTTGACCCAAACAGTATGTAAGAGTTAAAGGATAGGCTCTATCTTAAAGACACTATATATTTATTTTCTTTATCAACAAATGACCCATTGTGCAGACCCAAACCAACAATGAATGTGTTCAGCTAAGAAGTATTGTTTGTGTATCAGAACCTGCTTTATCTTTGTCATCTGTGCCAAAGAGCTAGGTTGTTGTCAAAAAACTATCCAAATACATTAGTTAGCCACACTGTTGCACATTACTCAATCACATATACACTGTCCTGTTGCCCCAAATACTCAGTAGGGCACTAAATGTGGGGTAATCCACTGCTGAAAAAGGTCCCCAACAAATGCACTATTTCCACCTGTTTGACTAATGTTATTAATGTAATGTTAATGTATGTAAGTTTTGTGATGGTCATATTACTTTAGCCAGGAAGATGACTTGAAATAAAAGAAGTAATCTATTTTAATACTTCAGATATAGTAGTTCAGCAATGGAGGAAAGTTGCATGCTATCAACCTATTAGGTAGTTAATCTCATTAAAATCTTCTGTATCTGTGACCTGTTTTTGTTTGTTTGTTTGTTTGTTTGTTTGTTTGTTTGTTTGTTTGTTTGCATATAATAGGACTGACCATTGCGATCATTCTGATGGCCACTCTGGTCACCACGATCACTGGTCTGTCTACCAGTGCTATAGCAACCAATGGTTTCGTACGTGGAGGTAAGACAGCATCTGTACACAAGCTTTTATTTTGAAAATGTTATCTGATGTTTGGTTAGTTTATCACCCAGTTGAAATACAGATGATTTGGGGATTGATAAAACAATAATATAGAGGTTTTTGCAAATATATTGCCATTTGTTCAGACTTTCAGCTCAATCTACAGAATATATTAGATAATAACTAGTAATAACTAGAAGATTCTAGCAGAGTGCTGATCTCTTCTGTTATCACCAAACAGTGTATATAAATGCACCAGTGTCTTTAAGTCATTTCGGATGTTATCACAAGACCTTTTGTGCCTTTCAACTACTTAGCCCAACTACTAAAAGTAGTTGGGCTAAGTAGTTGATATTCCTAAGGTAATTAATACTGAGTCAGGTTTTTCCTCCACCTCTTATATCTTTGAAAATAATCTAAATATCTATTCAGTAGTTCTGCAGATTTGATTATAGGGCGTATCTGTGTAATAAGGTCACTTCTGTTTAGCCATATTTATCACACTGATGAGATTTCCAGAAATATTTGGGTAATTTTTGTAATTATAGTGCAATCCTTGCAATACCTTAAAGGTGTTGTGTAATAATCGGACATGCATGTATATATTTCAGACTCTTGTCCCAGATATCCTCAGGTAACTGTTAACCCAATTCTGCTTCCCATTCTGCCTTAATAATGTTAGTTGTAGTTGGGGCTGTACTCTACACATTATTGTACAGACAAGAAACTTTATTTTCAGACCCGGTGGAGTGCTTTAGACAGCCATCCAATTTGTCCAGCCCTGCAAGGTCACAAAGATATGATCTCACATAACTCTAAATCTAAAGATATTTAGTCCTGTTTTGGGAGAGCATATTTTTCTTGGAACTATTGATAGGAAACATCATCAAATTAAGGAAAATGAACCCTGTTATAAAGTTCCTGAGAACTATAATTAATCTCTAAAGTTAACCAGTACCACATGATGTAATAATGACAAATGCTGTGTGTCACTGCTGTCCAGGAGGTGCATACTACCTGATCTCCAGGAGCCTGGGGCCGGAGTTCGGGGGCTCAATCGGTCTAATTTTTGCCTTTGCCAATGCCGTGGCTGTGGCCATGTATGTCGTAGGCTTCGCAGAGACAGTCGTTGAGATGCTCAATGTGAGAATTACTTTGGTATAACCATTCATACATCTGTCTGTCTATCTGTCTATTGATCACTGATTCTGATTTTGCTCTTGTCCCTGCTCTGGTTGTTGGTTGCAGGATGTTGATGCTCTGATGACTGATGAGCTAAATGACATCCGTATAGTTGGGACTCTGACCATCATCCTGCTGTTGGGAATCTCTGTAGCTGGGATGGAGTGGGAAGCCAAGGTAAGATTGTGGATCAATAATCCACCTAGAATCCTCTGCTGACATCTCAAAGACATTTAAATAATTTCATTCTACTTCCTTGAATCTATGGAACATGTTTGTCATTTTTTGCAAACAAATACATTTGATTTGGACTCATAACCTCTGTATAAAATCCTGGCTACAGGGCTGTTCCCATTTGTAGTTTTTAATAAAAATATCTCAAAAATTATATATGAATTATATATATGATATAAGGATTGACATATATCGGACATTCATGGTCTGCTCAGGGTGAAATGCAATAACTATGGCAATCCTCTCACTTTAATTTGTCCAATGCTTTGATTTATGATGAGATACCTGCAAGACCAATGATATTCCCATCAGCCTCAGCTGTACATGTTTCATAATTAGCAAATGTTAGCATACTACCAAAGCTAAGATGGTGAACATCATTATACCTGCTAAATATCAGCATGTAGCACTGTCAATGTGATCATGTCAGCATGCTGCAGTTAGCATTTAGCTCAAAGCACAGCTGTGTCCTGGCATAAGCCAGTCAGACAATTAGCCAAGTGGTTAAGTATGAACATGCTATGTGCAATTTACAAATTCAAGGCACATTATGTTTAATAAAAAATCATAATGCAATCTGTGTAAGAGTTACCGCCAGGACCGTGATCTGTGATTCTCTCCAGGTGTAGGCCTATAGTAGCTCCCCAAATTCAAACACATTGCTCGTGTTATTTTAAGTAAATTAGTAGGGTTCTTTTTATCTAAGAACATCAAAATATCAGTGTCTCTTACTTATAACCCTCTCCCCATTTCTTTCTATTTTTCTGTCTTCTCTGTGAATCAGGCTCAGATTGTCCTCCTGGTGATCCTGCTGGCAGCTATTGTTAACTACTTTATAGGAAGCTTCATGCCAACAGAAGCCAAAGAGCCCAAAGGATTCTTCGGCTACCACAGTCAGTCTGCACTCTGCTCTTTAGTCTATTCTATGATTGAATCAGTCAAAAATGTCTCCGGTCTGACATTTTTTTAACAATAGAATTGAATTAAAAGTCTAGCCTACATATTCCATTGTTCTCTCCTACAGGTGCCATTCTCTTCGAAAATCTGGGTCCAGACTTCAGAAAGGACGAGACATTCTTCTCAGTGTTCGCTATTTTCTTCCCTGCAGCCACTGGGATCTTGGCAGGAGCCAACATTTCTGGAGACCTCTCTGTGAGTTTTACATTTTGCATGTTACATAAAGTGTATTTTGACCCTCAATTTGCATATGATTGACAGTTGATGTAGAAAGAAATAAAGAAAGCACCACTCAAAAGAAGAACTTCAAAATCATTCTGAAATATCTTCTTTTCTTGACATCCAACAGTTATATCTCTCATCTTGCTGTTAAGTAGGCTCATTTTGGTCTTACCTAATAGGTCGAGACTACTTTGTTTCCTTGGGAAGTTGAGAATGACTAAATATTTCTTGTGGTGTGTCCCAATGTGCAGGGCATTTTCTTTCATTACATGCTGCCGATTAGGTTCTATTACCTGCTAATATGACATCTGATTCCATTGATATGCAGATGACACACAACTCTACATCTCTGCTTCATCCAATGATCTTTGGCCTTCTGAGTTTGCTTAGAATTTTTACTTTTTTGAATTTTTACTCGTTTTGACCACTTGAAGAACACACAAATTCTTTCTTGGGTCAACTGTGAAAAAGCAATATTTATTCTACACCTCTGTTTACAGTCAAAAGACTGCAGACAGGTACTAAAATGTCTTCACTAGCTATCTATGACATAAAATTGATTTAAGATGATTTTTCCCTCTAGACTACAACAAGAAAACTATTTATTGATTAATTAGTCATTTATTTTGCTCTCTTTCTGATTATTATTAATATTATTATTGTTGTTGTTGTTGTTGTTGCTGTAACCACAATAAGTCAGTGGAACAGACAATAACTCCGAATCTCATAATGTCTCCATCTTAAGGACCCTCAGTCAGCTATCCCTAAAGGTACGCTGCTGGCCATCCTCATCACAGGAATCACCTACGTAGCTGTTGCTATCTCTGCAGGTAATATTATACACTGATGTTTAACACTTATCAACTTGTAAGTAACTCTTACAACTACTCTAATTCTGCTTGCTCTACTTTGTTGAGTTTTTCTAGATATTTTTCTTTGTCCTGGGGAAAGACAGACTGGGCTCTCACTTACACCTGGCATGTTGTCTGGATAAGGATAAACACATGTTAATGCCAGCTGTAAATGCATGCAGAATGCAATGGGAACAAAATGGAATCAGATCAACCAGTGGATGGCTCCTGTTCACTGACAGTTTTTACAGTAATGTCAAATTATTTTGGTTTTTCCTTCTGTAGGCTCCTGTGTCGTCAGGGATGCCACCGGGGACCACAATGACACAGTGAGCGACACAGTGAACTGTACCGATGCCGCCTGCACACTGGGCTACGACTTCTCCATCTGCAAGGAGGGAGGCTGTCAGTACGGCCTGATGAATGACTTCCAGGTAACACATGCGGCTCACAATGCCAGACCCTCAGTTCAGGGTTAGATTTGAGAAAAAATAATTTCACTAAAATACTGGAATAATCTGTGAGTGTTCACTAAATCAAGCAGGGTGGGGGCATCTGATTCACTAGATTCACAATAGGACAATCTTCAACATCATACCCAAACAGCCAACAAACCATGGTCTTAATTGTCTGTGGTTGAATCTTGTGATGTGCTTAAATGTGATTTGAGTTTTATCATGCAAATTTTGTGTGTTGTGTGGACCCCAAGAAAAATATCTTCTGCTTTAGTGAGGTTAATGGTGATCTTAATGACTGAATGTGAGTTCCTTCCTTATATTGAGTTATTTGAAATGACCTCACTGATTTTACGTTAGATCATTTTGAACCAAGAGGTCATTTTTGTTACAAAATTGTGTACATATGACATGTTGGTTAGTAAATGAAACATTTGACTTCAACTCCCCTTCATTCTGTGATGTTAGGAATTCCAAGTTGGCAAGATCTGATATTTTTAAACAAACACTTGATGTGGTCGCAGTATTTTGGCGTTATTTTTGACTTGACTGATTGTAGACAGTAGAGAGGTGACAGGAGATAAGAAGAGAGATGGGAAAAGAGGAAGGGAATGATGATTCAAACAAGTTGCGGGTTATGTTTTGGTTATAGTACAAGGTTTGTGCCTTAACAAGTGTGTAGGATTTAGTGGCATCTAGTGGTGTAGCTGTGGGTTGCAACCCCCTTATTTCCCCCTCTCCTACCTAGCATGAAAGAGAAAGATTATGGCAGCAAAATGCACTAAAATTCTGGCTCTGAGTCTTCCGTGACTCTGTGGAAGAGAACCCATGGTCAAAACATTAATGAATATTATATTTAATTTCAGCTAGGCCACATGGAATCCCTGACAATATAAATATTGATGCTTTCAGTAGATATTAAGACAAAAGAGAATGAATAATTACATTTTGTATTGTGAGCATGATGAGAAATCAGGTAGAGGCGTTTATGTTTATTTCACTCAAAGCACTCAGACTAGCTCAGGAATTTGTGTTACATAAAGGCTAACACACACTTGGCAGAGTGTGACGTGCATCAAATCACCCACAGCTATTGTTTTCTATGGAAGCCCACACACTGGCTGTGATGCAGTGTCAGGATACGACACTGTCCCGTTTCCCATCGTTGACATGCATCAACGCTCCATAAAAGCAGGAATTTCATCACATTCACTCCGTGTCCAGGTCCAAGTTCAGTCAATTTACCTTGACAACATTGTCTGTATGGATGGACTACTAGATCCATTTACTATAACTGATATTACTTGAATTACCTTTGCATCATAAAGACCCATACTGTATAATTCGGTTTCAATGCAAGCGTATTTTGAGCTGCTAACACAGTTATTTAGTAGTGTTCTATTTTCTGTCTCGGATCCAAACATTTTTTCTTAATCTACAGACTCACATTTGGTTTCTCCACAATATTGATTTATGATTCTGATGGAACAACAACTACTTCTGCTCACTGGATGTATATTTCTAATGGAACAATAGAAACAAGGTTAATAAGTTAAGCCCATTAACAAACTCTTTGTCAAAACCCCTGCGGATTCTGTTGTGGTTGTTAAACACAAGTGAGAATCGTGTCAGACCGCTGCTGTGATCTTGTTTCGCTGCATGTGTTCCTTGATGCCTCCAGTGTGTGTGTATACGTGTGTGTGTGTGTGTGTGTGTGTGTGTGTGTGTGTGTGTGTGTGTGTCTGTGCGTGTCTGTGCATGTGTCTGTGTGAGAGAAAGAGACAGAGCTGTTCCCAAACAAAGTGCAGCAGTGATAATAGTGACTGTTGTTTTGAGTCACAAGGTTCTCGCTGGCTGGAGCCGGAGCTCAATGGGAGCATTGACAACATTCACCTACACACACACACACACACACACACACACACACACACACACACACACACACACACACACACACACACACATATACAGACACGCATGCATGCACATGTACGCACATACACACAGCTCACTGACACTGATATCACTGACACAAATTCACAATCTCATCATTTGCTACAAACGACAGAAACACTCGTTCTTGTTTCATTCTTATTATATTGTAATTACATAATTTTACACTCACACTAAAATCTAGCAGAGAACAGATGTGAATAAATCCAACATCTGTGTGTGTCTCTCATCCTCTTACATGCTAACATGCTTCACATAATGTTGGTAGGTGTTGATGACTTTTAAAAAACAGAGCTGTGTTCTGTTCTTCAGTTCAGTCAGTAATAAAAATATTCATGTTATAAGATGATTTTCATGTTCAGCTTGTTTGGGAAAAAACAAGAATGAACATCTAATTTAAAAAATAAAATACACTGTCGGAACCTTTTACTGCGCTACAGCATTGGGTTAGCTCATAAACTACATAAAATATGATTGTAGTCTCTGTGATATCACTACAGGTTTCTGAAGAAGCTTGAAGCTCAGAGTGTCGTATCTCTGGCCACAGCCACCTTGGCTGTTCTGCCTCTGCTGCTTCACAGCTAGTCTAATAATGGGCATTGTCAGTGGACTTGAGGTGGGCTGAATGATGCCTGGGTGCTTATACGAGCCACCTGTAACAGCACGCACCCGTCAATCAAAGCAACCATGCTCTTAATTGTGCATAATTCTAAGCCTTAATGTAATTTTAATAAGTAAGTTCTATAAAAATTCAGCCTGAGTTCAGCTGTTATGAATGAGGAAATTAGTTATAGAGACCAAAACTGTTTTATTGTCTAGGCTGCAAACATGTTTATTTCTGCTGTGAAGTTGGACATTTTAATATGGGGGCTTACGGAGATTGACATGTTCTGTAGCCAGACTCAAGCGGGCCATTCGATGAACTGCAGCTGTTGTTACTTCCGCATTGGCTTCAGGTTACCACTTGGGTTAGCCGCTCACTCCAGTTATCCTCTCTGCATAGTGCTGCTTATACTACTGATAAATGTGTCTCAGCTCAGTGGGTTGAGTCGAGGCTGCTTCAGACCATACGACTTTCAAAATCTCAGAAGTGCTGTCATATTCAGAGAAAGCTGTGACTGACTGTGATAACACACACGTCCCTGTGAGGCAGATTGTGACAAATTCTGAGAAAGATTTAGAAAACAATATTTTTAACTGCACACAATATCTGATTGTACCCGCAAACACAAAGGGGTGGGGGACTTATACGTTGTATTTCAATGAACTTAAACTTGACATTTTGGTTCCTGCACTCTTGATAAGATATTTTATTTTTTGCATATGGCTGAGCTGCTGGACCTGCTGCTCTGCTTTAGCAGAGGATTAGGGGTTAAATACAATAAGACCTCCCACCCCCCAAAATACTATAATGTCTCACTTGGAAGGATGGCTTCACAGTTCCACCAAATATACAAACTACTTGAGTCATGTGACTTCTTAACAAACCATGAGTGTTTTGTAATTGGTCAATGTGAACTTAAAGGTGTGTTGTGTGTGTGTGTGTGTTTGTTGTCCAGATGATGAGTCTGGTGTCAGGCTTTGGTCCTCTGATCTCTGCAGGGATTTTTTCAGCCACTCTGTCCTCGGCTCTGGCCTCGCTGGTCAGTGCGCCCAAGGTCTTCCAGGTCAGAAATCTTTATCTTCAAACTTATTTATTACTCAATAACCAACAGCAACATTTACACAGACACAAGTAGAACATTTAACAATCATTATAAATTGAACTTTTTCTCGCTTTTATTTATATCGGGGGAGTTTCTTTTTGAGGAAGACCCTGATCACCTGAGCATAGTTATGGTACAACCACAGTCTGATGGGGTTGTTGAGGAAGTGCTGCTTTTCAGTTTCAGCATTTTTTCTGCCATTCTCAGGGATTGAGCCAACACAAGCTTGCTTCTCTAACTCAAGTTCAACTTACTAGCTTTTTTTCTACTTTTCAATAGCACCTCATGCCTTTCATCAGTGGATGAAGTTTTCTCAGTTGCCATGGAGATGGCTTAGGTCCCATCACCAATAAGAAGCTGGACCTTGATATATATTTTTGCAAATTTCACACTCAAAATTTGGATCACATAGAATCAACTTTAGGACTACACTGGACTGTATTTTCATCCCAAATCCGATCCAGCCTGAACCAAGCAGTCCTGAGACTGATCCAGCACCAAAAGTCAATGTGTCAGTGTGATCTCTCTCTCTCTCTCTGAACAACTTCACAAATGAAAAAAATGAATGAATGAATGAACAGCTTATGTGATTCTAGGCTCTATGTAAGGACAACATCTATCCAGGGCTTGGTGTGTTTGCAAAGGGTTATGGGAAGAACAACGAGCCTCTCCGTGGCTATGTCCTGACCTTCTGCATCGGCCTCGCCTTCATCCTCATTGGTAAGCTGTTGTATGTTGCTGCTCCATCCAAACACATCTTCCATTGTTTAATTTTTCTTGAATATTGAAACTCTCTGTTGTCGTTTGTTAGCGGAGTTGAACATCATCGCTCCTATCATCTCCAACTTCTTCCTGGCCTCGTATGCTCTCATTAACTTCTCCGTATTCCATGCCTCACTGGCCAACTCTCCTGGTAAATTTAACGTTCACTGATTTAAGTCTCATTTTATTAAGGAAAAGTTGTATAGCGGTCTGCTTATATATGCTGTGAGAGTTTGAGTTACCATCCTGCTAACAAGGCTCTTTTTGTTTCATACTCTCATCACAGGGTGGCGTCCCAGCTTCAAGTACTACAACATGTGGGTGTCTCTTGCTGGAGCAATCCTGTGTTGTGTGGTGATGTTTGTCATCAACTGGTGGGCAGCTCTGGTCACTCTGCTTATTGTCCTCGCTCTCTACATCTACGTCAGCTACAAGAAACCTGGTAGGAACAGAACAATGTCATATTTAATGTTTTCTAACGACTAACAAGCAATTAGTACAAGAATTTAGGGGATTAATAACTAATTATAGCTTTTTAAGTGAAGCATTGTAATCATAACCTCTAGAGAGTAAAGTTGCTTAAAAGAACTACAACAAACCCGCGTTTTGCAATAAAATATGAATATTTTAGTGCAATTACGTTGAAGAACGTCTACTCAAACTTGCCTTACTCTGCTATAGAGTATTCAGATTTTTTTATTCCACTTTATAGACACTTAACACCATCATCTCACTCAGGCTCACGTATCTACAGTGCTCTAATCAGTTTGTGTGTGCTGTTTCCTGTAGACGTGAACTGGGGTTCATCCACTCAGGCTCTGATCTACAACCAGGCTCTGACTCACTGTCTGAGTCTCACTGGAGTTGAGGACCACATTAAAAACTTCAGGTCAGCTCGAGGGTTTGATTTAGGCTTTGATCCTGGGTTCAGACACGGTGCTCTTAAAGGTTTTATACCAAGTCAGCCCTCTAATGCTAAAATCTGTACCAATTACTACTGTTTTATGGGCCTTTAGATAAGAGTATCATGAGTGTGAGGTTTAAGGAAGTGTGTAAGCAATTGAATTCCATGTTTACAGGCCGCAGTGTCTGGTGCTGGCTGGATATCCAAACGCTCGCCCTGCTCTGGTTCAACTGGTTCATTCTTTTACCAAAAACGTCGGCCTCATGGTCTGCGGTCACATCAGGACTGTACGTACAGATTAACTGATCAACTGATTAACTTCAGGAAACATCTCACCCTAATCATCACTTGTTCAGTATATTGTTTAGATTGCTGCTATCACAGTAGTAGTTGATAGAAACCATCTTTTGTCTTCTCCTATCATTGCCTGTGTCCTCAGGTGTCCCGTCGACCAAACTTTAAAGAGTTGTCCCAGGACCGTGCCCGCTGTCAGCGCTGGCTCAATAAAAAACGTATCAAGGCCTTTTACACTACTGTTTTTGCTGAAAACCTAAGGCACGGGACACAGTTCCTTCTGCAGGTATGAACACCTGGCTGAAAATGATATATATCTTCATCAAACCGTTAATCTGTCAAGGATATGTTGTCAGCGGTTTGTCACATTCCTGTTCTCTCATGTTCAGGCTGTCGGTTTGGGTCGTCTCAAGCCAAACACGTTGGTCATGGGTTTCAAGAACAACTGGAGTGATGGAGACATGAGAGATGTGGAGATTTATATTAACACAATACAGTAAGAACTGATGTGTAAACATGGTTTAAGGATAGTTTAGGATTCGTGCTATGTTTGGGCTCTATAGACGTTTGAAAACAGTCAGAGAAGCACAGTTAAATAAATTGGAATTTATAGAAGGATGCCTAACATCAGTTTATCCAGCAGTTTGTAATAGGCTGAATTATCTGTTCTTTGTTCCAGCGACGCTTTTGACCTGCAGTTTGGAGTGGTGATCCTTCGGCTCCAGGATGGACTGGATATCTCTCACATCCAGGGACAAGGTACCTCTGTCTTTCTCTGTAGAATCTACACCTACCTACCTACCTACGGCATGTACTGTATCCATGCCCCTGTTTGTCCCCGTAGACGAACTCCTGTCCTCCCATGAGAAGCCTCCAATTGGGAATAAGGATGTGGTGGTTTCTGTCAGTCTGGCTAAAGACTCTGACTCTGACTCCTGTCCTTCAAAAACCACCAGCAACCAGAGCAGCCCACTCATCTTGAGAGGTAAAAGAGGAAGCTTAGATGAAGGAAGTTTGGTAATCGTGGCACAGTCAGACATGAACGCTTTTCCTTCTTAGCCTTCACATACTGTGTTACTTTTCAATAATGGCGCCATTTTTCCTGGTTTCTCATTATCTTTATCTCTACCAGAGATATGTACAGCTTGTGTTTAGCCTAGTGTAGCAAAAAGACCAGAATCAGCCGTAAACTGCAAGCCAAGGTCAATCAAATTTAAAACATGCAAATCAGACAGTGTTGTTGGTGGTTGTATCTTTTCTCTTAACTCAATCTCTGTCCTGGATCAACTCATACAGGAAGACAGGGGAAGTTGAAGTGTTTCTTTAACTTGTGTCATATTATGTTGTGTTATATCATCTGCTGCAGAGACCAAGTCTCCTCTGAGTCTGACTGACCAGCGTCTGTTGGAGACCAGCCAGCAGTTTAAGAAGAAACAGGGCAAAGGAACCATAGATGTCTGGTGGCTGTTTGATGATGGAGGTCAGTTTGTATGTCTAGCAAGAAGATCAATCATTTCTATGTAGTTATTCTTAAGGCCTGTCACTGGGTTGGGCTCAGTCAGATTACCTTTGAAACACAGCAAACAAGTCGGAGGCTGCCAGAAAAGTGTTGAGTGTCAAAATATACTTAAAGTGCCCAAAGTGAAAGTAAACTATGACTATGACTTTATATACTGCAGGAAAGCTTGTGAATTTGCAGTTTGCATTTGTTAAATTGAATAAATATTTATCTTAACTTAAAATAATACTATAGTAATAATAACATAGTGTATTTGTTGATTATATTTATGATCAGAATCTGCAAAGTAACTAGTAACTAGAGTCAAATAAATGTAGTGGAGTAAAAAGGAGAAACACAGTGGAATAGAAGTATACTGTACAGTAGTGGAAAATAATTAACTACAAGTACATAAAAGTTGTACAGTACAGAAGAGAAAAGAAGGACTTAAACTAAACATGTGTTTGTGTTTGCAGGTCTGACTCTGCTGATTCCCTTCCTGCTGACCAACAGGAGCAAGTGGGGCGACTGCAGGATCCGCGTCTTCATCGGTGGGAAGATCAACCGCATCGACCACGACCGTCGAGCGTGAGTCATATGAACTCTGATCTTATTTACTCTACAAAAAGCTTAGGGGGAAAATAGAAACCTGTTTCTGCTAGACTGTTTTTCATGCTGCTAACCTGTATATTTTTACTCTCTACGTACTGTATGTTCATTATGGTCTGTGTGTCACGTCAGGATGGCCACACTGCTCAGCAGGTTCAGGATCGACTTCTCTGACATCAACGTCCTTGGAGACATCAACACCAAACCCAAGAAGCACAAGTAGGACTTCTGATGGAGCCTCAGCTCCTTTAGTTTACTAAAATGTATCATCATTTATTTATATGCTTTATGTAAAGGTTTAAATCATTTATTTAAATGTTCAACTTTAAGGTTTATGAACATTTCAAAAGCTATACATAGTGGCTTTAAACTGTAAAGAAAGATAGTTTACATGGCTTTAAAATGGTTTGAAAATGTTTAAAATGTAACAAAAGGCTTAAAATGATTGCTGATTAAGGATGGAGCTGTTACAGCTGTGATACCTCTGTGTGGTTTTGCAGTAAACTGACTTTTAAGGAGCTGATCGAGCCATATAGGCTGAAGGAAGATGACATGGAGCAGGAAGCTGCAGAGAGGCTGAAGGCCCAGGAACCCTGGAGGATCACTGACAACGAACTGGAGCTCTACAAGGCCAAGGTCTACCCACACACTGCAGACATATCAGCTCTGAGAATCACACCATGTTACAGTTGTTTAACAAGATGCTGTTTGTGTCTTTCAGACCAACCGTCAGATCAGACTGAACGAGCTGCTGAAGGAACACTCCAGTACAGCAAAACTCATTGTGATGTAAGAGGATATCTCTTTAAGAAGAGATTGTTCTTTTCATTGCCAATGTCAGATTTCACCTTCATGTCATCATCAGCAATATTATAAATATATTAGTGGAAAGTATTCAGATTCCCAAACTAAATCCTAACCCTAATCACTAGAAGAATGTGTATAACCTAACACTGACTGGCAGCCGTTTGACCTAATAGGAGGGAGAGACAAACCAGTTTGTCAGATTTGAGAAATCTTTTGGCAGAAATGGAATTTAATATTCAGAATTGTGTTTTCATTATTGCGTAATCACCTGAAACTAACTCTTCTACGGAGCCCATCATGTTGCAGCACCATGTCTCTACAGTAACTCAGAATGGAACCAAACACTGGTACTAGATTGATGGATTTCATTTTAATAATGATAATCAAAAATAAAAGCAACTGGAAACATGAAGAATGATTTCAACGATAAGCAAAATTTAAGATCAAGCTAAGATGTTGGGGTGACCAGTACATCAAAAAAGTACTTAAGTACAGTATGTGTCAAAATGCACTTAGTTACATCCCACCATTACATGGCACAGTATACTGGTTTGACTCTGAGTACAAATCCAGTTTCTATAAACCAGGATGAGTAATGATGAATAAAATGTTTGCAAATTGTATATTTTCTGTAATAATTTTCATTCTGTCCTCAATATGCACATAAATCTCTCTGTGTGTGTCTGTAGGAGTCTGCCTTTGGCCAGAAAGGGAACGGTGTCGAGCGCCCTCTACATGTGCTGGCTGGAAACTCTGTCCAAAGACCTCCCACCTCTGCTGCTGGTCCGAGGAAACCACCAGAGTGTCCTTACCTTCTACTCCTAACATACACACACATACATACAAATGTCTACACACACATACATGGTGTGTCTTATTGTCTTATGTATTTATCTGACAGTATTACACCGCCTGCAGCTGCACAAGAACAGACATATTATCATGCTTCAAGTTTTGTGACACAGATCTGAAACTCTCCTGCTGTGAAAAGAAAAAAAAAGGGTTTGAGTCTAATTTTGTATTTCCATTTCAGTCAGTCATTAACAAATTAATCAACCCGGTCCACATTACATGGCTGTTTCTTTTACCTTCAACAATAACAGGCTGACAGGCTGCAAATTCTTTGGCTCCTGTGTGTTTTAAGTGAATGAGTGAGTACTGAATAACTACAGTAAATAATAACTTATTTTATTAAAATAAAAACAGTATATGCATTATATAGTATTAATTTTATTTATTTGGAATGATGAGATCATGATTTCAGAATGTCTGTTGATATTCAGGTGACGTGTGATAATGAAGTAGTATTTTTTTCCCCACTGGGTTTCAAGAAGCAAGACACTGTATCTCTGGTAACGTTATTTTGTACATTATTATATTAAAATATTAACTAAACCGCTTGTTTCTGTCAAGTCTGTTTCTGGACGGTAATAGAAGATTACCTGATCAACAGAACATGAAATAACAGTACATTTCAGTATTTTCATCATTTAATTATTAAATTGTTGTTTCATTACTGTAATTACTAAAATGTCAATGTTGATCTGGAAGAACAGAGCCTGCAAGCTGCGTTCAACATCAGCCATGACAGGACTACTTTGGGAGGGGAAAGTGCTGCAAAGTCTGTGAAAGTGTTGCATTTAGAGGCTACTTAGAAAAATCTATCTTCCATGGCTCTGAACATCTTGATTAAGGAAATCAATGTTCAACAGACATCACAGCTTAAACAAAACAGGGGTGTCCGACTACGTATCAAAATAACCTCTAAGATAGGTACAATAAATACAAACATAATAAAACAAACAAAAAGAATCTGAAATATATGAAAACAAATAAACAAACAGAATAGTACAAGTAAATAAATATGTAATTAATCTATGAGAACTGGACTGACAATGTAATATATATTAATGATGTCCGTCTTGGTGTGAAATATAGTTACTGGATCAGTATTACTTCATTATCTTTGTTTGTTTCTCTCAATAAGAGCTAGCCAATGTGTGAGTGGTTGGTGTTCATCTTAAATCTAATTAAAATGTTGTTTTAAAAACAAAAAACAAGGAGCTTGACAGGTAAATACAAACAAACTATTTTGTATATATATCTGTACAAAATAGTTTGTTTATATATATATATGGATTTATATACCATTTGTAGCAGGAATATGAATAAGACAGTAGTGCAATGCTGCAGAGTGCAAAGGATCCTAAAACAAATATGGTTTATGTAGCACGTTTCTTGCACCTGACAGTATAAACAAACTAAAGGTTAAAAACATTTTAAAGAGTAAATAAAGAAACACGGAGCAACAGCTAACGCCTTATATCTTATTTCATCGCTGTAACACTCGGAAATACAACACGTTGTGGAGCGCTTGAAGGCGGCACAGCTGTGTTCCTCGGCGCTGTTGCTCTTGAACGCAGCTCGTCACCTTTTACCCAACACGAGGATAGACGACGGGAAAACAACACGGAACGGAAGCCGAGGTGAGACTGTTTTCTTCTTCTTCTAATATTTCACCTTAAAACTGGCAAAGTTAAATAAACTCGAGGTGGAGGAGAGACGGAAGACAGACGAAGAGATTCAAACCTCTTCCGCAGTTACAGTGCACAGTCAAAGTCTACATGTTGACACTGAAAATATCACAGCGGGAACGTTTACAGCGAAACAGCTGTTTGCACCAGTAGGAGAATAAAGTTTAAAGGTCCAGTGTGTCAAATGTCATGTTTCTACAGTAGCCCAGAATGGACACTAAACTCCGAGGCTTACTTTTTGTTATCCAGGCAGCCAGAATGACGAGCCTCCAGCTGAGTGCGAAGGAGGAGATGGTGGAGAGATTTCTGGATGCTGCTGCCAGAGGAGACCTGACCCAGGTGTCCACGCTGCTGTCCAATGCCGCCTCACTCATCAACGAGACGGGATACAGCGGCTGGACGGCGCTGATGTTTGCCGCTCGCAATGGACACTACCATGTGGTGGAGGCGCTGCTGTCGCATGGGTACAGAGAACTGAGATTAAGACTAAGAAAGCTGAATGTTACATTTAAATTCACCTTTATTGTGGTCATGTGACCATTAAAAAAAGAGTGGAGGAGGGTGGAGTATCATTTTAAAACTGCATTTCTAGAGTTTTGGCCACTAGGGGGCAGAAAAACTCCAAAGCAAACTTTAACTAACTTACTTATCACCTTATGAAGTTCATATAGTTGTAGCTAATGTCTTATTTTATTATATTTTATTATGTTGTACTTTGTTTGTGTGATGTAAGGTATTATTTTAGTCTCATGTCTTTATTATACTGATATAGTTTTTAGAGCACGAGTAAACAAAGAAAATTCAGGCCACATTTCTAAATCTTTAGTTTGGCCTATTTAATTATAACGGATTAGTTGCTTAGTTAAGATAAATGTATGTAAATAAATAGCAACCAACTTATGTTCCACCTACTTCCCAAACATAACCTGTACCCTTGGATAGACGGACTCCTCGCTTCACCTGAAATGACTAATCTCTTCTCTGTTCTTCGAACCTCCAAGCTGCGACAAGTTCTCAGTGAACAGTTCGTCACACACTGCCTTCGATATCGCCAAGTTCTGGGGTCACAGACACATCTCAGACCTGCTTGGCCGGACAGACGACCGCTGCCAACGTGTCCTGCCAGGCTCTGACCTAAACCAGCATGAGAACTACTTTAACAGAGAGACGCTGGACCGGCTGGCTGTGAAGAGGACCGACAAGGTCTGGTTGGAGGCCAAACAGAACAACCCAGATACAGTCTATCTCCTGTTCTCCAACCTCAGCCCCATGGTCAACAGCTCTCAGGAGGATGACAATGCAAGGGTACATGGCTGAAGGCAGATGTTGCTGATATTTTGGAAGGGATGTTGTTGGTCAGTCTGACTAATTGTTATTCTAACTCTTCTCACAGGTTGAGACCAAGCTGTGTCGGTTCAGATATGAGGCGGTTAAAGAGCTTCTTGAGAGACCTGCGACTGTGCTCATCTTCCTGGGAGTAGAGAAGAGGAAAAAGCCCTCCTCATCCTCCTCTAAGACAGAAGATGGTGTCCAGGAGCCTCCTGCTTGGTTTGCCATCAGCACAAATGAAGACCCTGCTGCACTTCTTAAACTCTGCAGAGAGAAGAACTGCTCCTTCCCGAAGTTACCCAACAGAGACCTGCTGAAATTCAGTGAGGAAGAAGCTGGTGAGGAGGATAGATGATCTTTTTATGACTGCCATGTTTGATTGAATATTCTAAGAACAACTTACTGAATAATGTCCCTTCTCTTTGTCCTCCAGGAGTTGTAGCTCAGGCTAGATCAACGTTGGCCTGGCATGACCGCTACAGCTTCTGTCCAACATGTGGCAGCAGCACCAAGCTGGAGGAGGGAGGATACAAGAGGAGCTGTCTGAATTCTGACTGCAGGAGCCTGAAGGGTGTTCACAGCACCTGCTATCCACAAGTCTGTACGAAACTCCAGCCCCACCTCACCTCACCTATCTACTCTTGATCAACAGCAGTTATCCTGCAGGATATTAGCTGTGTTTAAAATGTAACATCCCATGTTTAAGTACAAATTTAGATTTGACTGACATGTGCATTTATTTGTGAGAGCTGTAGCAGTTACTAATAAATAAGTATTAATTAATGGATTAAGTGCATTGGTTACAATAAAATCAGATGTAGAGTGAACCATGGTAATATTATTAGGGCCATATTGCAGGAATTTTCGGAAATTTTCCACAATTTTTTTTATATTTTACAGACCTGTTGGTCCTTTGTGTTTTCAGGTCCAGTAGTCATCATGCTGGTGATCCATCCTGATGGAAACCAGTGTTTACTGGGAAGGAAGAAGATCTTTCCAGCTGGCATGTTCTCCTGTCTGGCTGGATTTATAGAGCCCGGTAACAAACAAGCACACACATTGCATTGCATTGACTTACCTTAACTAAAGCTCAAGTGTTACATCTTTATTTTCGCAGTTAGGTGACTGTGCACAGGTTTATCTCCCAACAGCGACGATGCATTTTCTTCGACGTTCCTGTAGGTGAGGCGATCGAGGAGGCGGTCAGGAGGGAGGTGGAGGAGGAGAGCGGCGTGAAGGTCGGACCGGTTCAGTATGTCTCCTGCCAGCCGTGGCCGATGCCCTCCAACCTAATGATTGGCTGCATGGCTGTTGCCATATCGACCGACATCAAGGTGGATGAGAACGAGATTGAAGAAGCTCGGTGGTTCCCACGGCAACAGGTACTAGCATAACAAATTTTACTACTTCTACTATGAGCACAACTATCAATTATAAAAATGATAATTATAGTAAAAAAGGCTGTCATGGAGATATAAAATCTGATTACATTTACAGCATATATAATATAGTCAACCAGTAATTGTGTTAGTAGACAACATGTATTATACAGAAGTCACTGTCCGTTCACAATAAGGAGGAGGAGGGTAATAATAAAAAAATGTCAAATTAAGATTTAACATTTTGTCATCTCTTTATCTGTTATCCCCATTTTAAATTGCATACATAATTAAATACATAGCACAACTGTTATTACTTGGATTTGTCATGCTTAACTTTGTGTGGATAAAATATTGATTTCATTAACGCCTCTGTGCAGCACAGCAGGAGTTACTAATCATCTGAGTGTCTGTATTGAAACACATTAGAAATGAAAATGGAGAGTATGGGAGATAACAGAAGGTTTACAGTGAACAATTTTATTGTTTTTTGACCAAAAGAAAAGAATTGATTTTGTATCAGTGCGAACAGAGATCCTTATGAAAAAATGCTAGTGTTTAGTGTGGATAAATCTAACTTTCTTTTCTTTCTTGATGAGGTGATCGACTCCCTGTGCAGAGGAGCCAGTCCAGCCTTCTTCGTCCCTCCCAGACAGACCATCGCCCACCAGCTGATCAAACACTGGATTGGCATGAACTCAAACCTCTAACCTCCGATCCTTAGCACTTCATCAGCAAGGAGTCTTATGTAGACAGTGAGTCCAGGGAATCACCACTTCCATCACAGTGATGGGCGTTTACTTTTAACTGACCCCAAATCATTTCAATCCACTGCTTGTATGTGGAATGACAGCACCTCTAGCTAAAGGCAAAAATAGAAGTGTAGCAAAATGAAAGGAAAAGCTGACAAAGAACTCACTTCAGATCTCAGATCTGAACTTACACTTTGCGGTGTGATGATGGATGAAATAAGTTTAGGAAGAAATAGTGAAAGTGGAGTGTTTCTGTTATGTCTTCTGATAACAGACATATTCAACACTACAGATACTCAGAGCATAATGAAATATTTTAATGCTGAAACATAATTTGAAGACATGTCAAAATCAATACTGAATAAAATAAACAAAATTTGAATAAATGTCTGTTATATGTACAGTTTAATGCCTGCTTGTAAATCAGCATATTGTTCAAACAACATTGAGCTATGCTGGGATATCAAACTAATCCCACCCACTGTGAATAAATCTACAGTAAACACAACATTTGTGTTCTATCATCCATCAGTGTCACAGAAAACTCAAAACTCCAAATATCAGCCGTCTTCCTTAATGTATTAAATGTAGTTTAATGCTGTATTCACAAGCTATGAAGATTATAAGATCAAACCAACGTTGATTCCCCCTGATAACTCCTCCTGTACAATTTTACTACTAAACAAAACATTTTTCTAATTGCTACAACTACAGCTGAGGTCTGTCCAATCTGAACATTGGCAGGCAATACAGTACATGTCAACGAACACACACTGCACAAACAGCAGTCCAGTTCATGCGAGTAAAGCTTAAGTGAATTCACTCTGTGCTCAGTCTGAAGTTTTGTCCTCATCTGCAGCTTTTGCACCACAGCAGCTGTTTGCTATGTAATTAGTCTCACAGATCAGATAAGAACAGTCAGTCTGTCCACACAGTGTTTGAACATCAGTTTTCCCCAGAAAGGAGGTATCTACATGCTCTGTCTCACAGGTCATCTGATAAACACGCAGATTGATTGTGTTAAGCATGAATTCATGGAAACGGTATGTTACATCTGTTTCTTTCCGATATAATGTCTCAGACAAGTCGCAGGGTCTGTGCTCTTGCTCGTTCTGTGGAAAGCAGCTGTTCAAAGCAACAACTTCATGTGGCTGATGCAGCAGAGCAGCTTTGGCCTTTCGGCTCTCCTCAGAGAAGAAAACTATGTCGGGATGATGACAATTCACTGCGTAGTCAGGATGAAGGGACTGAAGAGAGACCAGTTGGTGATCCATGATTACTGAAGCATTAGAAACGTACTCTGTTGTCTTGATGATGAGGTGACGGTTCGACAGCAGAGAGGTGTCTTCATGTAGATTCTCCTCTGAGGAGTGCTGGGAGTTTGGACAGACCATAATGAGACTTTTCTCCCCAAGTACATCAGTCACCTGGAAGTCCTCTATATCCAGGATGTTTCTCTCTGCAGTTTTCTGTTGAAAGAAACAATGGATTAGATTTCAATCAAGACAAGTGATGCTGATGAAGAAAAATGATTAGATATCTCACTGGAGTCAAACTGAGACTCCAACTGTTCTTCTGCTGTGTTCTACATTAAATTTAATGGATGCTCGTAAAGATCCAAGATGTTACAGGCAGAATGGCGACCAAGCATAAAAGTGACATTTGGAAGAGTTTGGAAAAAGTAGACAAATTAATGTTCAGTGCAAGCTATGTAACTTTAAACTTGTTTATCATGCAACCAGTTCAGTGATTAACCATTTGTGAATTAGCACAATGAGAAAACAATGGAGACGGCTATTTACTTTGACCCCAGCAGGGTGGCTGGGTGGTCGCTCTTCCTAAATGAGATTCTGCCGTTTTTGAACTTTCTAACTGAACGACAAACAACAAAACAACAAGAACACCCCAGTTTTAAGAGAATCAAACTCTCCTGTAAAAAACAGATCACCTGGGGATTTGGGTCCATCAGCCACTGGCCTGCTGTACTACCCCGAGGGCTAGAGATGGGTGGGAAGAAGTACCACTTGAACCTGCACAGAGAAATTTTATAATTCTAAATTTTGGAATGAAACAGGATGTATGCCATCAGATGTAATCGTGTGTGTGTTGACTTACACAGTCCTGAGCAGGATAGAGAAGATGAAGACAACAACAGCCAGAAGCAGCAGAGGTGTCACTGTAGCCACCACTGGTACCTCATCTGAAATGGATAATCATTCACGATAAGTTCACTTCCAGAAAGAAGAATGAAATTATTAATGCATGCACATAAAATTCATATAAATATATCTATTGGACTTTTTGGAGTACCATGGCCCAACACACACCCACAAACAGTTGAAATCATACTGTAGATAATGTAGTGCACTTGGAGCTGCTTTGTATCTGCATCTTACACAAGATAAAAAAAATTATCTGTTGCGCAGTGACCACTGAAACCATGATTGCAGTTGGTGTCCCTTAAAGTTCAACACATTGCAACATACAAGCAAATTAAGTAAACACACACACGCAAAGTGACTGCCAGATACAGAAACATGCAAGTAGCACATACAACAACAACAGAAACTTTACCTTCTAGCTCATTTTCCAACACCACTTGTGGTTCCCACACTGGGATTATTACATGCCGTACTGTATTTACATAAAGTAAGATAAACCCATTAAACTCACCATAGTCTGTTCTCACTGAGATGATTTCCCTGATTTCAACGGAGTTTCTGGGAACATTATCAGCCAATAAGAGAAGAGAATACTCAGTGTTGGGTTTCAGATTGGGGAGGGTGTGCTGCCATTGGTCCGGCCACAAAGGCAGAGTGGGAAAGGTGAGAAGGCTCTCTGTATTTATGGATAGATTGTAAAAGAAAAAAAGTTTCAAAATGATGAACCAACACATTAACGTCAGTGAAAAATAGCCATGCATATATCATTTATTATTATTATTTACCAGTCATTACTTTTCAAATGACACTGGAGTGGGATTTTATATTAAAAAGAAAGTGTTTTGGCATCCATTGCTAAATTGAGTACTGTGACTGTTAACTTTTTTTCCCACAGGCAGTCAGGTTGCTCAACAGCCGACACACCCATATGCATCTCACATTGTTGTGTTATTGTGTACACAGTCTATGTAAAAAGAGAGAGTACAAGAATTTAATTTATTTCTAATACACATGACATTAAAGTTGAACTTTACATTTAAGAAGAAAAGCCATTTGTAAACCTACTTTGTCTCTCCGAGTCTTTCCTCACCATCACTCTGTATCCATTCACTCTGATTGTTCCGGACTTCCTTTGCCACACACACACAAATGTCACTGTTGTCTTGGTCACGGCTACCACCTTCAGTTTTACCACCTCCATCAGAGCTGAGAAAACACAAAAATATATATATCTCTGTGGATGCTTTCTATCCTGGAGAGGAAACCAGATGATGTTCATATCAATCGATCGTAAATCAAATGTATTGAAATGTTTCGTTTACCTTTTGTTTGTTTCTGGTATTATTTTATTCTTTTATTATTTCACTGAAGCTGTAACCTTGGCATTGAAATGCGCTGAAAAAATTAGGTTTTATAAACCTAATGATAATGTGTTTTTCTACATCTTTTCTTTAAAGCATTTTATCTGTTTTTATTGATCAAAGAGCAAAAGTCATTTACCTCAGTCTATCCTTTCTTTTTGAGGCTTCTATCAATTGTCTCAAACTAATACGAAGTTAAAAAAAAGAAAAATAATATATAGTATAATATAATATATATATATATTATATATTATTATACTATATATATTTATATATACCACATCTACAATATACATATATATACACACATATACACATACACACACACACACACACACACACACACACACACACACATACATACATACATACATACATACATACATACATACATACATACATACATATACACACACATATATATATATATACACAAAATCCTACTGATCCTTTGAAAGAGGTATTCGGGCTGGATACAATCATGATCATCGCCATATGTTCTTGCTCTTTCGACTTTACCTCCCTGCTGCAGACTAGCAGACAGTGACTGAGGAGATCCACA
The DNA here is from genome assembly GCF_000972845.2 of Larimichthys crocea. Taxonomy (NCBI): domain Eukaryota; kingdom Metazoa; phylum Chordata; class Actinopteri; family Sciaenidae; genus Larimichthys; species Larimichthys crocea. The sequence goes on from NC_040013.1 coordinate 41,332,602, forward strand.
CTGATGCATGTAGACAGGGATTACACTGATCATGTAGGACTCATCAGGGTCGACATCTGTAAACACGCCACACACACAATTAGTATAACTGTACATGCTGCAAATAGAATACTGTACAGGAATAGAATAAACAAGTATATGTTCTTAATATTTAAACTAAAGAGTGAATCAGGCTTTCATCTGAGACAGGCATTTATTTTTAATTAGCCTTTATTGTCACATACACCTACACCAGTTTTAGAGTAAAAGCCTAGCCACATACCAAATGACTACATTTCTCTGCTGGAGAAGAAGACTTTTCCTGTGAAGCAGCTGCAGAAAGTGTTTTGCATGTGTTGCTGCAGCAACTGCAGAGTAATTTTGCAACCGGTCAGAACAAAACAACTGCTTGACTTTCACAGTTTCTAGATGGTGTTAGATTACAGAGGAAATTTGTTACGTTTTTAAGGTGTTCTTTTTTAATTATTTATGATTATTATGATTTGTTGTTACTGTCAATGAATCCACAACATCAATGTTGCTCACAAATATTTCATTAAGAAAGAAAGGCTCAGTAATCTCCTAAAACTGCTGGTCACAACAAGAAGAAATACATTTGTTAGGAGTATTTTCAGTGCTGGGGCAGTAGAGCGGTGTGTTTGAGGTGTAAATGGGGTAAAAGAAACTACTATGTGTGTTCATTATAATGAACAAACATCACTGAGTGCAACAGTGAGGCTCATTATAGCATTTTTAACAGTTTTTGGACAAAAATTGAGCTTGATGACACAAAGGAACAAGATATATCAGGTGACGGATACACACAACACTTGTTTATAGAATAGGTTCAGTGTTGGTTTGGTCTTTTCATTATTTATTGTTGACAATAAGAAAACATTTTCTTTGACTGAAATAATAATATGGGTTAGGCATTGAGCCTAGCTTGACCAGTCTGACCACAAACGACTATTTTTTGCACATTTTAAAATAACATTTTTTGTTTTAACTTTTACTTTCCTTTTTAAAAGGTCCAGTGTGTAGAATTTAGTGGAATCTAGTGGAAAAGTTTCAGATTGCAACCGACTGAATACGCTGCACTTCACTCTCTTGTTTCAAGCATGAAGGAAAAACTACATTGTCTGTGAAACTTGGAAAATGCAAAAAGTCCTAGACAGGGTTTGGTTTGTCCCTTCTGGGCTGCTGTAGAAACATGGTGGTTCAACATGGTGGACACTCACTCGTTGTAGAAATTAAAGGCTTGTTCTAAAGTAAAATAAACAACAATTCTTATTTTCAGGTGATGAAATGAATGAATATTATATAGATCCCCTTAAATGTTACACACTGGACCTTTAACTCACTAATTTTAATTAGTGCCATCTTCACACTGATTGATGCATCTTTTGTTTAAAACATGCACAACGTAAATGTAAGTGAGGTGTTGGTGATTCCAACACAGTGGCACCTTGTATGACAGTGGAGGTGTTGAAGCTGTCCACTGTTTTCCAGGAGCTAGTGGATGGATGTGTCTCAGAGGACCACTGTACAGCAAAATGACTGACAGGAGGGAGAGAGGGCGAGGCTGTGGGGTTCTTCCATTGGACCAGAAGGCTTTTCATTGGCGGGAAAAAGCTGGAAACCCACAAGTTTCTGACCGAGGGAAGAGCTGCAGAAGACAACGGCAGGATTATTAGTGATTAAAAATAATATGTTTACCTGCATCTTCACTGCCACAATCTGCATGAACACCAGTATACCAATGCAAATTTAAAATCTCTTATTTTAGAAAATCCATCCCTTATCTCAATCGGTTTATCATTTTTGCTGTGTCACAGGGGTCCCAGCTGTCATTTGGACAGGTAACAGGTTCATAAATCATGATATGATATTATTTGGATTTAAGTCATAAACATGCAGTATAGAGATAACTGCCACAACCTGTATGATTTAAGATTTCTTTTTAATAACTACAAATCAAAACACATTCAGCTGCTGCATTTGGTGTTTGTTTTTACTACTGAACTAAAGAGACCATTTGACTGGAGAAGTGCTATGTTGCAATACAGTTATCTGAAGGTCTTGTGTGTCTCTCTGCACACACGAGATATAGCATTAATGTAGAGCACAAGGTTTCAGTTTGATTTTGCTGTTTTTTGGAGATTTAATAGATAAACATAGCTGAAGATTAGGACTTATGGCTGCCTCTAGGAGACAGAGGTTTGATAACTATGTTTCACTTTTAAATATTCTGCATACTGTGAATTTTTACACATTAACTGGTGAAAACTTTGCCCAAAACATTATTGAACAAAACATTTGTTTTTTAGTTGTTTTCATAGTTTATTGCCTAGACTTGTTCAGGGTGTAACCTGCCTGACGCCCAAAGTCAGCTGGGATAGGCTCCAGCCCCACTGTGACCCTGATGAGGATAAGTAGTTACAGATAACTTTTATATCTTCTTTATATCCATCTATCTATAACCATTTATCCCAGGGTCACAGGAGGCTGGAGCCTCTCCCAGCTGACCTATGGCCAATTTAGAGTCACCAATTAAGCTATTAACTCCATGTCTTTGGACTGTGGGAGGAAGCCAGAAGGCCCCAGACAAGGTTCGAACCAGGAACCTTGTTGCTGTAGGACAATCGCAATAAGCCTGACTCTGTTTTCTCCTTCTTGGTGCACCTGAACACATCACCAGGTCACTACCATGAAAAACTATTTGCATGCTAGAAACATTGTTCCACTCACTGTTCTGTCTTTGTGTGTCAATGCTGAGATGCGCAGCAGGTCCATAGCCAGCTGTGTTGAAGGCTCTCACTGTGACAGTGCAGTTCTCCTCCCCCACCACCAGGAGTGCTGTCACCTCTGTGACATTTTGAATTATTCCGTCCCACGGTCGTTGCTTCTTCGCTGGCTCGTAGCTCACCTGGTATCCAAGGATATGGTCTCCGGCATAGAGGTCAAGCTGCTGTAGAGAGGAGAGTGTTAAATTGGTAACACTTTCTATGATGACCATAGAGCATCATCAAGGAAATGCACGATGGGGGCCGTGCAAACCAATCAAGTAATCAAGTGAAGGCTAGGAACAACTTCCAGCCACATACTGTTGGATTTTGTGACATGCCAAATGTGTGTCCTTCCTTCCTGCCTCTTGCCCTTTCGTTTTCTTACAATTTCTGCCCTTAGTTACCTGCCCTACAGTACTGTCCCCTACCTATTTACATATTGTTTGACTGTTCACCAGTGTGCCACCATGCTTAAATAATCTCACACCACTGCAGCAAACCTCTGAGATTTCTTTGACAGTAATCGTAATAATAATAGTAATATAAGCCCCAAGTACAAACTAGTCAAGAGCATTCATGAGTCACTGTAACTTATAATTCGTTACAAGTCACACAGTTATGATTGTTGATCAGAAAGCATTATAAATGCATTGAAATTGTTGCAATGGGAAAAAGCATTGCCAATATATCACATTTGCTTTGAGAATTTTTCTTTTTTAGTTCATAAATTTATTGGTGGTAACATTAGCTAACCCTAACATTTCTAAAACGTGAGATATTGCTCATTAGTGCAGATGCATGCAGGTCCTTCAATAAAACTTTGCATTGAAACAGTAATTAGTTCTATTGTCTGTCATTCATATAATCATTTGGTTTTTATTTGTTGAAGAAAATGCAAATGTTTTGTTACACTTTTTGTTTACAAAGGTTACCAAAAAGTACCAAAAGTACCATTTCATCATTTCCCCAGACACTTTGCCTGTTGCATCAAATCTGTTTTAGTGATGTTGCTTGTCCCTGATGATAATAGACCATCAAAGATCAAAGTCAAGAGAAGATTTGATACTTACAGAATATGACTTTTCTTTATGTGCTAAAAATTGAGACATGGCTATTCCAATCATTTCTAATGTACCTTCCACATGAGATGAAGGAGGAATGATCCACCAGAGTCTGTTTTCTCGACTCTGTAACACACCTCTGGAGGGCTGGAGGGGACTGGCAAAGGTAAGTACAAAATTAAAACTTTAATGTCAGTGATTGATTCTATTTAATGACAGTATACTACAAACATATTTAAATAATTTTAGGTCTTCTTATTAGTCTCTCCCCCGACAAATATTCTTGTGAATTAAATCTCCAGCCATTTGTTTGAATGTAAACTTACCCCTGTCCAGTGTCCTCATCGTGACGTCAGAGCTCCAGTCGCTCCAAATGCCAGACTCCTCTCTGCAGGCCACAGCAGCCCTGTAGAGAGTAAATGGCAGGAGGCCTTTGATTGTGTAGGTCAGTGTCTGGTCTTGATGTACAGGAACAGAAACTGGAACCTGGAAACAAAACAGTGAACATCCAATATGTCAATGTGTTTATTCTTGTGTAAATTGCATTGGGTGGACACTGGTCTGTCACAAGCAAACAATTAACAACACAAAAATGTGAAAAATGTGCTTGTAGCATCATGGATAACAATTGTATAGTGGTTATCGTGTAGACATGGCGTGACTTCAGTAATTCATGTAAGATAATACAATGTTCTCATATGATGCTAACCTTGGTCCATGTGTGAGTGCGGTTGAGGGTGTAGCGAAGTCGACAGGTGCTGTAACTGCTGCCTCCCCAGGACACATCGACCGAGTCCGCAGTGGAGCCAAGTGCAGTTAGTACAGGCTGAGAGGGTTTGACTAAGGAGAGGAGAGTTTAACTACTTTATTATAATTTTATAGTTGTCAAGCTGTCTTTGTGGGTCTGTCAGTTATCAATTCTCACTGGGAATAGCATTACACTTATTCCTGGGTGGTAGAATGATAAAATGTCTGGGCCACTGACCTACATCGTAAAGAACCACAGTACGAGGTTGGGACCAGATCTCACTCCCCATGTAGTTTTTTATTCTGGCTGTGATGCTGAGGGTGGCTACAGGGTTGAAAATTCCCCGACAGGAATAGATTGTAGACTTGCTGAAGAAGAAAAAACAAACTGAATTACACATCCGATAAATGTAATCTAAAAAAAAAAAACCTTTAGAGTAGATATTAAAGTCTCATTCTAAGGTAACAAAACACTTCAAACACTAAAAAAAAAATCTTATTTTCAGGTGAATACACACCAATGACAATACGTAAATAAATAAATGTATGAAGATCATATACACACTGAGCCATTAAAACCATCAGTGTTTACCTCCTGAACATGAGTGAGACATGGCTGTTGAACTCCTCACTCCACTCACATGTCATGGATTTGTGTGATATCTGGTAGTAACATGACATGTTCAGGGTCTCTACAGGAAAACAAGAGGGGGGTCCAGTTTTAACGACACGCGGTATTTCACAATTATTAAAACAATTCCTACCCAGCATAAGCATGTTGGAACATTTTACATGTATACATACATAAACAAACTTGATTTAACCTGAGTTAGTGTACCTATAAGTCCTCATTTTGAAGACTAGGTTTGAAGTCAGATCAAACTTAAATAGGAGGTACCAATGAAAAACAAGATAAAAACAACCAGAACTCAAGATATCTGATTGCTGTGTGTGTGTGTACTCACTCTGTACAGATGAAGGGGGTCGGGGGCCACAGTCTCTGAGGTCAGTGACACACACTTGCCTGTCGTTTTCACACAGCTTCAGATCAACGTTCCTCACAGTCATTTCTAAATCACAAACGCAAAGTCAGGCATGACATGATTCTGCTTTTTCCAAGTTAGAAATTAAATAGGCTTCAATTTAGTCACAACCTAAATTTCGGATGAATGGATAAGTATAAACCCCATGGTTGACATGGTCAACATAAGCAACCTTTGCTTTTGAATTCAAGAATAATGTGCACAGAATAAAATGCTGAAAAAAAGCAAACAAACAACAACCTGAAGGGCAATTTCAAACTACAGGTGATACCTTGCTCGGATAACATAATAAATAAAACTTGACATGAAGTAACTCTAAACTTCTTCCAGAGAATCAGTTCACTCTAAACTTCTTCCAGAGAATCAGTTTACTTTATTCAAGATGAATCTAGATCTGAGTCATTTAAATTCTAGACTAAACATTAGATGTTAGATTAATCGCTGCCTGGGAAATCACCCCTACATTTTCACATTTAAATAACAGCAGCATGAAATATGTGGCTTTTATTAAGAAAGCGATTTATGCAACTCACCATGAGAAAACACACAGAGAAAATTCATCACGGTCCAGGTAGCAACGTGCAGTTTACGTGACCAAATGTCCATCTTAACTGGTAAAAACAACAATCTCATTCTGAACATCCAAAAATGTCCATTTTCTACACCGACCCTAACCCACCATCTAAATTAAGCAACGACAGTTTGAAAAACATAAAGAGGATGTGCCGTTTTTATCTCTCATGGTTAATGATGAGGAAGTCAGATGAACTGAGAAGCGAGCTGCTGAGGTGTTTGCAGTCAGGAAATTGCTCCATGCCTATAAGTGACACCCATCAACACATCTAATGTATGTAAAAATACTTGTTTCCTCAGAGATGACAAAAAATTAGACAATTAGAAGATGACTAAAACAATTAAAAAGGTGGTACATGTAGGATTCACTGTAAAAGAGGTGTTTAGGGAGTCGTTAAAAGCCTTTATTGTAGCAGCACAGCAGCATGGCTCTAGGACGGCAAAGTCATTGTGTTACTCAACACATTACCACATGCTGGCTGACTTTTTGAGGCCAGTACCAACATCCATATTTGCGAGTTTGTGGCTGATTTTCCTTCTTTTAACATAAACATAAAACAGTCTTAATGACGATTTATAGTGTACAAACTGAAATATTTAAAGATTATTATAATTAATAATGAAATATAATTAATTAATATAAATTAATATAAATTGTCTGTTCTTCTTCTGTCATCTCCTGATATAGCAGCTCAGCCAATTTTATCTCTGTAGCCGTGGTTCAACCATTCATGCTCTCAAAAGATGGATCTCACTAACTCTGGTGATCCCCCGACTTTTCATCTCATGCTACCAACAGATTAAAATGTCCACTCGCCCAGTGCTTCAGTAGGACACCTCTAAAAGTAATCACCAGATACCCATCAGCCCTCAAGACAAACTTTAAGATCAATGCTAACATACATTAGACACACGTGTGCAGGCCTCAAAGTGTCACTAGGTGGGGATAGATCTGATTTCACATTTTGTTCCACGTTCGTTTTGCTTGTAGTGTCACACAAAGTTCTTCTTTGAGTGACACAAGTTTCTTTGGTAACAGGTTCTTATGAACAAATTTCTCCTGAACAAGGCATTCATCCAGCGTCATTCCTCCATTTGCTTTCAGGTAAACAGGAAGTGACAAACACCCAGCTGTTCGTCATTTGTTTATTTTTCACTTTCTTCCGTCAAAAGCAAAATTTCATCTACTTCCACTCATTTTTTCTTTTTCTTATAGAAAATGGAAACAAAAAAATTGCCTTGTACAAACATTTAAAAATGACTAACAGCAAAAGAAAACAACAAACAAAGAAATTAAACAGAAAGAAAGAAATGCTGTACAGATTAGTAAAGAAAGAGGATCAGTTCTTCCTCTGGACTTGTCTGTCTATCTGCATCAGTGGTGATCTCCACACTGTGCAGTGAATTACAGCAGTAAACAAGCTTTCTAAGCTCACACTCCATTTACACATACACACACACACACAGAATTGGCAGAGGAGTGCATTACTGCTGCTGTAGACAAAAAAGGCTAAACGCAAGTACATTAAGTTCATTGAGGTGTTGTTGGGTTTTATGACCTTTGGGCCTTTGAACCCTGCCAAAATGTCAAGTTAATGGATGTCAGACCAAAAAAAAAAAACTTTTCCCCCCTTAGTCCTGAAAAACAGATGTCTTTGCAGTGGTTTTTGCCTGGCAACAGAACATAAACAAGTGCAGCAAAGAAAATCTGGTTATTTACAAAAGAGACAAGAAGTAATATATAGAACATTTCTCCACTGGCCCTCTCCGATCACAGAATATCCTACAATCACATGTATAACTGTGAAATTCATAAACCCTTTTTGTTGAGTCTAACAAGTAAAAAAGCTGCACCAGTAGTTGTGAGCAGAATTGATAGTGTTTGTAAAAATATAACAAATAAGAGAGAATTTCGTCTTTGATTACCTCAGACGCCTGATTATAGATTTGTGACAAGTATGACATACTGGAGGCTAGGAAACCTCACATGGCGCAGCTACTGTTATTTACAATCTGTCTGGACGTGACTGCGGCATGAGTTTACAGTTAATGAGGTTCAAAAAGTCTCAGAAAAACCTGCAGATCAGATGATTAATTCTTCAGGTTTTGTGTAATTAGAAAATTCTGTTTCCTGCCTGTTATTCATTTTGTTAAAATGCAGTCATTTTGTAACATCTGAAGTGTTCTTTGTGAATGATTTCATGGGTTAGAATCAGCTGCAAACTATTTTTCATAACTCATATTGCAGATCCCTTCTGACTCCATTTCCCAGAGGTCCATCCTGTATCTTCAGTATAAATTAAATTTCCAGTGACCTAAATTTAGTAATATTTTTCACTTTGACTTCACATTTTGGTGTTAGCATTGTCACTTTTAAAGACCAAAGCCAATGTACTCGAAACCCATTTACCCATTCACTTAATAAATATTGTCCTCCGCCTTTAAAAACCTCGGTTGATCCTTCGTCTGGATGCCCTTCATTTCCTTCACCTTGGAGAGGCAGGTGTGGGGTCATTTCTACACTTAAGGCATCACTTTGGTACAAGCATATTGCTCCTTTACATCCATTCTGATTAATATTTTTCTTGAATGAGTGTCTCACCTCTGATCTTTCTCTCTGAGGAGGGAAACTGACTTGATAGTGATTCAACAGGACCCACAGCTGCTGATGCTGCCCGTGGCAGGAATCAAATCTGCGACCTTTCTATCACCGTCTCTCTTAAGTTAATCTTTTAGAGTTCGTGTTTAGGAGTGCAGGAGAGAGGTGCATAGGTCAGAAAACACACATTTAGCAGGAAAAGAGACAAAAGACGACAGTTCAAGCTGAAACAAACCCAAACAAAAAAAAAAAAAGCACCAACTTCTTCCCAGTGAGCGACAGCACTGAAAAGTCCCAGTGCTTGAAAAGCTGCAGACTGGCTTAAAGTTCTCACAACACCCAGGATGTGTTATTCAGCCAGAACAGCGTTTCAAGCTTCCAAAAGTTGAGGAAAGCAGTCAGAGTTTACCCAAACCGAGCTGAGCCGGGACAAACCAAACTGGTTTCATGATGAGTCCGTGTGTGTGTGACAGTCTGTACGTCTCGGTGTGAGTATAGCAGTGTGTGTTATTTGTTGCGCAGCAGCTCCAGCTGGTCCTGGTATTCGGTGAACAGTCTCTGGAAACGCAGGTTCTCACCAATGACGGGTAAAACCTCTCGCAGCAACTCCCGCTTCCGTAGACCCTGAACACACGGGAAACAATAACAAATAAAAAATAAATAGTAAGCAACATGCTTACAGTCCATCAAAGAGTGTTTACATTGTGCAAAACAGTCAGCTGCATGTTATATCAACTGATTAACATATCTAGACATTAATTAACAGTATTTCCACAACTTCAGGACAAGCTTAACTTGTCTGTTATTGGTTTGTGTGTCTGTACACAGCCAAAGATCTTTTGATAAGTGACTAATTGTGAGACAAGAAAGTCTGTCGAGCTTTGTGTCTGTGACAATACTAGCCCCAAGAGTATGACCTCTTTTCTAGATAAACAAGCTGATCACATTCAAGTCGTCAAATTATGTTATGAACTTTTAAATCTTGCGGTATCACTGATTAGAGTCATATACATATAAATATTTAAGTTGTCAGATGACTGCATGAGTATCAGAGTATGAGATTTTAGCAGGAATAAAAATTTACCTGAGTAGCAATAATGATTGACGTCAAAAGACAAGTTTTTGACAGAAGGAAAAGTGTGGCACGCAAACCTTCTACAAACAATCAGAGCATTACGCAGTAAAATTAAAGCAGAAGACCGTAGGAGTGTCATACCAGAGTGGTAGGCTCCCAGGATGTAGCCGCTGATTTGTGGACAGGACCCAGCAGCTCCTTACAGAGTTCACGGAGACGATACTCTGAGCCTGAAGGGAACACACACACACACACACACAAACAAACACACACACAGACTTAGTGTTATCATTACACTGTTGGGGTTTGTCTTGTTTTGTTTTTTTACTCGTCAGACTGGACAAAGTGTGAAATCATTAGACAGTGAGGTACCTTCGTTGACGAGGAAACGGGCGTAGATGAGCAGCCAGTAGCGATACTCCTGTGCTGACTGCAGAGTCAGAGCGGACGCCAGCTGATTCTCCAGGAAGGCCAGGGTCATGCTCTGCTGCAGGTGGTGTGGGGTGGAGGAGAGGCGGGACGCCAGACGACCAGCACTACAAGGACCAGAGAGATTTATTTACGTCTTTTTCACATTTTATCTGGAGTAAGAGGCGCTAGTGGTAAGACGAGGAGATTAAATACTGTTGTCGTACTTGAGGTTGCGTCCCTGCATGACAGCCAGTGGCCCTGAGGACACAGGGGCATCGTGGGTAGGTAGGCAGCTCCTGAAGTCAGCACACTGGACCAGAGAGTCTCCTTTATCTGCTATCAAAGTCCTGAAATGGAAAGTGTGTAATTCTTGTAGTTTATATTGCAAATCATTCAGTCTGTGTCCTCGATAGGTGTCTTGAAGTTTATACACAAATTTGCTCCATGTCCCTAAATGATCATACTCAATGCATCTACAGTTATGTGACTTTATAGAGGCTTCTATGGTATTTACGTATCTGTGTGTCTAGCCACTAGTGAGTCAGACAGTTACCTTCTCTAACCTTGGTTACCATGGTAATACTCCTTTCCTGTTCCTTAAAACAACTGCTCTGTGTCTCAAGGAGAGAAGTCAGTGTCGCTATACGATCGAACACTTCCCCTCAAGACATATGCTTAGCCATGTGGAACCCCTGTATGTGCCATGCTAGAAGAGAAAACTCCCTCAACAAATATAATATAATATAAATTACCTATCATATAATATAATATAATATAATATAATATAATATAATATAATATAATACAAAAGAAATAAACTCAACATCAGTACTATTGGCAGCAGCTGTTTCAAGGATGTGTTTTCGTGGTCACACTGCGTTTCCACGCTTTCATTTCTTACCATGTCTCCAGCGAGGAGCTGAAACAGTAAGACTTCCCATTGGACAATCCAATGACTGGGACTCCCTGCTGAGTCAGCAGAGACTGAGACACTGTGATGTCAGCACCTACAGAGGCAAACAACATATTTTTAGGGAGGACCGCGTGACAGGATTCTACAGACACACTGATAGAAACGCTTACTTAAGTCAATACGACCTGGTTTGAAACCATCTTTGTGTAAACTCTTGCACTGATTATCATGTGGTGAATGTACTTTTTAAAAAGGAATGGTGCAACATTTGAGGAAATGCTTCCTTTTAGTTTGATGGATATCTAGCCTAGCTTGGCATATAGACTGGAACCAGGGAAAAACATACACCTAGTTTCACAAAACAGTTAAACATTTTAGGGCGAGTTATGTGCTGGAGCGTGCTGCAGTGTCTCACCAGATAAAATGGTCAGCAGAGACTCGTTCTTCACCAGAGCCTTCTGTTTCTGAACATCCCTGCACACAGACAGATAACAAATTAACAAACTATTTTGATTCAGCTCTGCATGAATCAGCATAAATTAGCATAAATACATTATGCAATATCTGAACAATATTTCTCTTCATATATAAACATCTCTGTAATTTAAGTAACTCTTCCTCATTTGTACCTAATTCTTACAAAGTATGTTTTAAAGCTGTCAACAAGGATGGCAAAATAACAGACTAACATTAAAAACATTGGAAACCTGTACTTGACACGACATTTCTAACAGAATATGTGAGCACTGACCAGACGGACAACGTCGCTCCGGCAGTCAGAACCATGACAAAGTGGGCAGAGCAGTGCAGTGCAGATGCAGGCGTGGCCAGCTGGATGGCTGGAAGGAGCCGCCGACCACAGGAAGAGAACACAGACAACATCCTGTCCTGAGAAGCGACGGCGAGGACGTCACTAAGAAGGAGGACGAGCAGGAAAAAAACTGATGTGAATCCTTTACAATTTTATATTTTCCACAATTCAAGCATAAAGACAAGCTCTGTCTATTTTATATTACAACACAAGACATGTCAGCAGTGCCTCCTACCTGCTCCCTGCAGCAGTTACCACTGAGCTGGGCAGAAGTGTGTTCCAGTCTCGTCCGTCTCTGGAGCATCGCAGCTGGCTGAGCCTCGAACCCGCAACCACCGACACCTCGTTCTCCACTTCCAAGAACACCGACGGCTCCATGCTCACCTACACACATACACGTTTTGTATTTAGAGCTTAACAGGTACGTAAGAAACAGTCTTATTCTAACTAACTCACAATGCATTTTCATACCCAGCCATTTTATTTAATCTGTGCAGTGTTTCTTTCCTTAGCTTGAGTGGTGTGAGCACATCAAAACAGGCGTAGACACACAAAAAAATCACTGAGGCGCAAGATGCCTCTGTTCTCTCAAAGTGCACTGCCACCAAACAAACTTACACATTGGCAATGAATGGATAAAAGAGATTCAAAAGGAGGCTTTCATGAACAGATTGAGTCTATTGTGTAAATATGTAATTCTATTCAAGAGTGAAAAATATCAGACATATCTGTGAGCGAAGGTCAGAGATAGTTTAATATTATGGACATGTCAAATATATCAGATCATTTTGGTTTTAAAAGCATAACTGCCAGCTAAGACCAAAAAGAAAAAAAGAAAATTGCTTTGCTTTAAAAACAATCGTTATGTCAATCTTTTCCTAATCTCAGGTGTGTAACATGATATAGCTATACTTTAAACACAGAGTCACGGTGTGTTACCTGCAGACTGAAGGCCTTCTTTATACTTGGCGTTGGTAGTTTGAGAGCAGCTGCAGCAGCTGGAGGAGCTGCCACTCTGCTTGGCTCCCGCTCTGCTGGAGGAGTTATCTGACAGGAAGAGGAGGGACAAAACACTCTTAAATCAAGGACACGTACAGAAAAGGAACGTTTACAAGACACTTGTAGCACCGCTTGCTTACTAATTCTTTTTAAAAATATTTCGGGTTAAAACATATTTTTGACCATCCATAACTTCGGTGTTAATAGGTGTCCCTTCTTCCTTTTGTTTTATATTAACGACTGAATGCATCTCTTCGTCATCCATCCAACCATTCATCTTTTCTCTTAATCTCTTTTACCTGAGTGAAGGGCTGGGCAATGGGAGCAGCCATCTTGTCTTTCCTGGGTCTTCCCTTCTTCCTCTTCTCCACCACCTCTGCTCCGTCGAGCAGCAGCTCGGGTTTCCTCTTGCTGTAAGATAAATTTTTGTTGATGGTGGCCATCTTGTCCTCGCTGTCGCTGCTGGTGTCTTCTTTGGATTTTATGTCTTTCAGGGTGGAGATGCCGTCTTTAGGCCTGGTGGACCAAGAGAAAAGTCAAAATGTGTTTTGGGGACAGTCTCTTTTTGAGCTCCACTTCACACTTTACTTGCACTACTGCACTAAAACTGAGTCAATCACCTGTCAAGAGGCACAAGTCCAGCGGTGGAGGCGATGGCAGCTGTGACCCCAGGTGTGGCCTTTGACCTCTCTGTGAACCTGGAGTCCAGAGCTTTCATTGGCTCGATTTTGGAGGCTGAAGTGAGGAGTAGACACTGCTTCACGCTGGAAGGACATAAGGACATTTTAGCGGTGAGATATCTGGTTAGGAAGTAAACAGACACAGATCACAGTGGGTAGAACAGCATGCTGTTAGCTTGTACCCATCCTTGTTGTCCTCCAGGCCCTTGGTTGCGTTGCTCGGTGAAGGCGAGGTGAGCATGGGGTCGTGGCTGGGCCTGAGCCCTAAAGTAGAGGCCTGTCCTGGACTGGAGTCAGAGCTGAGCTGGGAGGTAAGCTGGTTGGACATCGAGGAGCCCGAGGGCAGGATGGGAGCGCTGTTGAACAGAGCCGGCGAGAAATCCCTACAGAGAAAGAGGAACAGTGATCTACTGTTTCTATGACTATTACCGTGAGTGCTACTATTGATAATACAGATACTACTGCTGCAAGAAGATGTGGGTTACTGTGTCAAGGTCTTAATGACCCTTGTTGGGTGTGTTTGGGTTGTATGGATGTAGTACCAGGCAGAAAAATCCTGGCTATTACAGGATGAGACGCCTGACAAAGGACAGCACACTGGGCCACGTTAGGGCGGATTGGTGTGACACTGACAAAGCCATCATACATAAACCATTATGTTAGTGCTATTTCAGAATGGGTCTGCGATTAGTCCTATTCAGATGTTTCCTTTTTGAATATTAATTCAAATCTCCTTCAAGCAGGTCTGTAAGTTAAACTCACTAATAATTTACCATTTTAAATATCTTCTATTTGTCATTTCTGTTGTTTTTATTGTCTTGTTTTAGTTGTTATACCTCAGACAGTGCATGTTTCCTGTTTTCTTACCCTGTGTCGAGCTGAGCGATGCAGAGCGGTGTGATTCGTCTTCTGCCATCTGCGGTTCTTGTCTCCACCTGTTTCTTCAGTAGGTTCTGCAAGATGATCCAAGAAATTTTAGCTCCAAAAATCTAAGTGTTTTGACAGCTTTTAAAAAATGTAGCTCTGAAAAAAGTATACATTATAAATATGTATCTAATGCATAACATTAAACTGTATCTATTGCAACGACTGCATTTATTCTCTATTCTGATGTAAATATAATAAGTTATCAACAGTTTCTAGATATTGCTTCTTCCTTGCAAAGTGAATCCTAAAATCCTGAAAGAGTGAATCCTAAAATCCCTAAAGTCCTGAATCAAACTGACAGCAGTTAAACACTTTGTGCTGCCTGTTGGATGTTACATTTTAGCTTCTCACCTTCCTGATGTCTTCCAGAGACTCGCCGTTCATCACACTGTTGAGTTTGGGGGCTGAGGATTCAGGCCCGGTGCTGCCAGGTCCCAAATTGGCCTGGCCCGAGTTCTGACGTTCCTGCTGGTATTTGAGCATCTCTGGGTTCTCGATGATGGTGGTGGAAAGCTGAGCTTCAGTGCTGGTTATAGCCAGACTCTTGCCGTAGATGTTCTGGTGGATGCTGTTCTGTATGTTAGAAGAAGAAAGAGAAGTTAGTTTAAATTGGATTTCTTGTGTGCTTTTTTTGGGTGACACTGACCAAACATACAGTCAGGATCAGAATGTCTGACCTTCTCCTCCTCACTCAGCGGGTCTCCAAGTTCATCCAGTGAGAAGTCCAGGTAGGCCACTGTGCCATCCATCGAACACACCAACATCCCCAGACCTGTCAGAGTCCTGACACAGACACAAACGCACAAACTCAGAGATGTGATGGGATGTATCAGTGAAGTATTATAATGATGCCCTTGTTGTGTAAACCGACCAGAGAACAACTTTCTCCCCAAAACCTTCCTGTTGATGTCACAGTCTTTAATCCAGAGTCACAAGGTGCAATTTAAAGTCAATGTTGAGGTAGTACTGTTATGATAATGAAAAACACTGGGATGAAGGGGTATATTTTGTTTTTGTTCCCTTTGCTCTTCCTGATCCGAAACAGGAGTCCCTTGAGTTTAGCTCCAGTGAACTTGGGTTTGGTCTCAATGTGTGCAGTCACCTGAAAGCGCTAAAGGAGCGGTTCATGTCCGGTGTTTCCTCAAAATTCCTTTTTTCCTCAGTGTAGGGAGCGGTTGCATCGTGTCTCCTCAATTGCAAAAGAAGATCTCTCTTATTCCCAAAATAGCACGAAGAGGCGGTTTGATAGGAAAGCAAATGAGCAACAGTTTCAGCGTGGAGATCAGGTTTTGGTTTTACTGCCAATGCCCGGCTCTGCACTCACTGCTCGTTTTTCAGGATGTTATGTGGTGGAGAGCAAAGTGTCCGATACAGACTATGTCATCCTCACACCTGAACGGAGACGGAAAACCAGTTTGTGCCTCATTAATATGTCGAATTCCTATCATTTAGCTACCAGAGTAGTAGACTGTCAGGTGTGTGAGTGTCTGACAGTGTCGCATCTGTCTTACCTGTCCAAACGTCAACAAGATGATGTAATCAATTTACCAACGCTTTACAGCATGATATTGATGTTAGTGTGTAACAATCTTTTTCAGTGTGTCAGAAGTGTGTACCGTGTGTCAGAGTCAGCCTTCTCCCAACTGTCAAAAAAAAAAAAATCCCCTGGGGCCATAAAACCTTTTTTTTTTTTTTTCATAGATTATGATTTTAAAAATAGACATTGTTAAGACCTGCTGACAGGATAACTGGAACTGCACCCAAGGCCAGGCATCACTCTTTCCAATTAGCATTAATTAAACTATGAAAATGTTCATATTTCTAAAACCATCTCAGAACCCAAAGGAGCATTTTCGCATCTGAGTGACGTCACCTCGATGTTAAATCTTCATGATAGGGGAGGGAGACGGCACTAATGGATGTGCGGTAGACCACGCAGCACTTGTCTACAACTCACCAGGAAATGTCCATAATCGATTTATCGAAGAGATCATGGATGACCACCAGGGGACGCTTCAGTGAGGTCAGCTGAGGAGGAGAAACAGACAGAGCGACAAAGTTAGTGTTGTTAAGATCTTTTCCTGTGTTTACCCTCACTGAACAGGAACTAAAAAGAGGATGGAAACGTTCTACTGAGCACTGAACAGGAACTAAAAAGAGGATGGAAACGTTCTACTGAGCAATCAAAAAGTGGGGTGAAAACCAAAAACTATGGCAATTTGCCTCTCGTTACTTGTTAAGTAATCACTACGACAAGATCTTGCCTCTCGTTACTTGTTAAGTAATCACTACGACAAGATCAAAATCCACAGCTGGACTGAGGAATCTGCATCACTGGTATTAGTATACAACTTGTATGTTTGTACCATTTTCTGTCCACTGTAAAACAAACTTAAGTGTGAACTGACCCAGACGGAGAGCGATCGGTCTTTGCTGCCGACAGCGCAGCAGCAGTACGGACAGCCGGGTTTTGGAGAGCTGCCGTTCTTCTGCTTCTTCTTAAAGATCTTTGGGTTGAATTTCTACAGAGGAAGAAACCAGACGCATTAGAACACAGACAGATTTAGGGTGTGTACATTTAAAAAGGCTAAACGTGTGGCTAAAATGCACGTACCACCACAGTGACGGCTTTGCGGTGACCGACAAAGTCCATATTAGTCTTCCAGCCGTCTCTCTCCACAATCTGAGCGGTGGGACCTGAGTTGTTCATGGCGTGAGCCGACACCAGGTACTGACCATCTGGAGACCAGGACAGACGCAGGACGTGGGTCGTCCCTCCACACTGAAACACACACGTACTCAATTGGTGAAGAAGTACTTGTAACAGAACTGTTAGAAAAACATACATGTAACAAATCAAAAGAAAACCCTGAATACCTCAATAAAAATGCTAAACAAATGCAGATGTTTCTGTGTAAGAATGCCAAAAGAATACAACCTGCTCCCAGGCAGGTGACAGTGACACACAGTGACTGTGTTTTTGTACCTCACTGAACGGTTTGGTAATGTTGGCATCCATCTGCCAGTCCACTGTCCTCCACACTTTGAGGCTGTGGTCGTCAGCCTGGGACGCGATGTACTTCCCCACAGGATCCCATGTCAGACCTTTAACCAGCCCGGTGTGTCCCCGCAGACACGTCACCATTTCTGGAGACACAAAGAGGACAGAGATGACGGGCTGCTAAGAGAGAAATATTTTCCTGCTCTATCACACATTATACTGGATAGCATTATGGAAATAAAATATTAGAGATTAAACCTTTGAACAATTACCAAATCAAAAGAAAATTAATCTGCAAGAATTGATAGATTACAGATATAGATTTATCTTGTAATCACGAGCAGAACTATCATACAGATTCTTAAATACGAGAATTTGCCAAAGGTTTTTGCTTAATAGTTTTAAAAGTAACAGGCAGGCAGAGGAAATTATTCTATTTTTTTAAAACATTTTATAGACCGAATGGTCAGTTTTTTGAGAAGTAATAAAAAGATTATTTAATCATAAAAACACTTCAGTTAGTTGGTTGCAGTCTGTATGTAGAGAGCGTTTGGACTATTTTAGATTTTTAGGAATACTGTTCAGCATTATGTGAAGGATTTGAAAATACATGATTTTGACATTTAGTAGTGTCAAAAAAAAAGTACTTTGACAGTCTTTATGCTAAGCAAGGTGGGTTGCATCACATTTATAAGCAAGTGAGTTTAGAGCACAGTGCTCTTATTCAGACTCGAGAAGTCGTTATAATACTTTTGTCTCGGGGAGATATGTATTTCTGCAGCTTTATGTTTCCTGGTATATATATCTTTTGATGCAGCACCCATCCAAGTGGAATTTTGGTCATGTGTGTGTCTTTTCCCCAATCGTGGAGCATCATGTTTGCCATAGAAACACAAGAATAGTACCGATCTCATTGAACTCTTTGCAGGATAGTAAAAAAAAGTGTATTTAATAAATTACAGGCTTACTCCTTTAATAATGTAGCCCCCACTGCAAAGTTTCCTTTAACTTTTAACTTCATGAAATGATGTGTTCAAAAGTAGTCTTAGAACCGGACAAAACTGCAAGCTAATGTTTTGTTTGCTCTGGCGGATCTGTCTGGTTCCCTCCTGTTCAGACAGATTTCCAGCCGACCTGGAACCTCTGTTTATCTAATATGTAGCAGGTTTGATATGACGTCCGTACACAGTACGAGTGCAGTTGAGGCATTTTTGTGACCAAGATGGCTGCTGATGTTGAATGTTCTGTTGAAACTGCCATCACATCAGTTTTAAACAAATTGGATGGTATATTTTCTACAAAACAAACAAAAGAATTGCACTTAAAAGCTTTTGTTGGTAGTAAAGGTGTCATACTTTCCAGAGCTCAGCACTATGTCCCACGTCTCTCTGCTCTGATATGAACTGAGAAGTCATCCATTTTTATTTTTTTTAGCTGTGATGCTACAGACAGGCTAAGCTGGTTTTGGTATTTCTTACCTGGAAATTTGCGAGCGTTCCAGATGACAATGGTGTTGTCCACACTGCAAGAAGCCAGCCACACGTCATGGGGAGACCAAGCCACGTCCATGACATCTGCAAACAAAAGACACACACACACACACACACACACACACACACACACACACACACACACACACACACACACACACACGAGTTTAGTGTTACGACTTAAAAGGTTTCCAGTGGAGCCCCTAGATGGGCAGCAATGCATCAGCACAGGATGGATGAAAATAAAACTGTAATAAACATAAATATAAAATGCATGATGTAAAATGCTAAGCAACACTGAAAGTACATAACATAAAACATAACTTATATACATATATACAAGATTTAGAACATTTATATAGCATCAAACAACTGAATGCTATGTAAAGATATAGTGGAGTAATGGCATCAGGATCAGGGAGTCACATCACACTCAAAGCCTGTCTGTGCCTTGTTCACATTCACATGTGAATGGGTTCTACAACTGAGAGGAGTGACTAGAACAGCTGTCAGTGAATTAATGATTTATTTCAACCAAACCACAGTCAATGATTGCGGGACTAGTAGATAATGGATTTGATTTTGTTCCTCTCCATTTTGAATGCAGTGTGTTTTATGATGATCGGCGTGGTCTGGTGGTGGCAGCAATATTACAGCTGTTTAGCTGTTTCTGGTCAAACTAAAAGGATCTTACACTTCAACAAAAAGGGTTTATCTTTGTAGGAACACTTGGGAACACTACTACTGCTATGTGTCATTGCAGCCTTTCTCATGAATATTTTTATACCTAACTCAGTAAACCTGCTCTAGGTAAAATTACTGGTTTTGTGAGTGGAGTCTGGATGGCCATAGCGCTTCTTGTTTTAGTCTGAGATGTTGGTGCTTGAGTGTGACGTCCAATGCCAAGTTAATTTCGTATAACCTTAAAGATAAACCAGTTAAGATACTAGTGTGTATGCAGAAGGTCTCTGATGTGTATGAATGTGTTATTGTGTACACCTGCATGTCTGTGTGTTTTCAAAGTTTTTTGCATTTTGTGGATATGTGTACATATTTACACACTTAAATGTGTGTGTGTGTGTGTGTGTGTGTGTATATCTTACCTCCAGTGTGGTTCCTCAGGATGGTAACACACCGCCACTGCTCAACATTGGCCAACTTACTGCTCGACCCGAAAACTGTGCTCGGACCGATGAATCTAACGAGAAAACACACACAAGCTATAAAAATCAAACCTACCAAGCTCTGAGTGTTCAACACACAAAACAGCACAAACCTTAAACATTTCACTTTCTTTGACTGAAAATAGCCAAGACATTGATCTAAAAATATTACTTTTTAAAATACAACATGTGTTTTTGTGTGTGTGTGTGTGTGTGTGTACATACGCAGCTCGCTTCCACACCATGACCAGCTTGTCATCTCCTCCGGATGCCAGGTACAAGCCGTTGTTGGACCAGCGCACACAGTTCACACATGCTGCAGAGACAAACAAACACTTCTGCTGACTCCAGTCGTAGATATAACTTTCATGGATTTGTGCTGATGAGGCTGTCTGTCATGGTGGGCATTAAAAAATACCTGCAAATGTTCTTCTTATTATCATTTACATTTATTTGGTTCTTTCGCACTGCAGCAGCTTGTCTTTTTGTCAGTGGTAGTGCAAGACGGATTAGGTTATTTTAATCTGTTTGTCTAGGGAACACATGAGCAGCCGCAGTTGTGCAGGGAGAATGAAAAATGTGGAAAGATATTCAAACCAGCTACTTTCTTATCAGAATCCCACTTTCCACTACCTTTAGGGTTCTGGCATGCAACTAAACATATTATTCATAGTCCCAGTATAAACAGTTGGAGTTGTATGATTTTTTTTCCATGACTCAAAGTTGTTGAAATAAACAGCAGCAGTGTGAAAATCACATTTGGTGCCTGGTTGTGGGAAAGAGGAGAAGCAGTATCTCTTTATTCTCTATATCTTGGGAAAAGAGAAATGCCTTTTTTAAATAGAAGCTGTCTCAATGCACACCGGCAGCATTCCTTTTTCAGCCTCTACTTGATATTCTGATATCAATACGCTTGTAGTCAGTTTCTGTCTGTGCCTTTGAGACGACAGCTGCTTATAATGTCAGTGACGCCACAACAGAGGTTGGAGTCAGTGAGAATTTAAACAGATGGACACATCATAAGTGCTTACATGTTCACGTCTCGTATCTGGACTCCTAACTGAGATTTAAACTAGTACAATCCATTTGAGAGACAGCTGTACACGTTTTAGAAGAAAACACTCTAGCAGAGGTGTGTTGTGTGTGTGTATTAATCAACAAAATATATCACTTAACCAAACTCATACAGATAAGGCTGGTTACCTAGGTGATTGTCCATCTGGCAAAGCATTTTAGGAACATTGTCATTCTTCTCGTCCTCCTCTCTGAGGACTGGTGCCATGTTCCAGATCATCACCTTGCCGGAATCCTCTCCTGAAAACAAATCCAACATTAAGAAAAATTAATAATAATGCACTACTGATACAGTTCTGACTTTTTGTTTTATGACGAAGTGATGAAGACATTTTTGTGTTTTAATTTGGAAACATTTTCTCGGGCTGCAAAATAAATCTGAGGCTGCAGGAGAGCATTTAGTGTGGTGTGATACAGATTCAGAGCTGGGTGTTTTAAAACTGACACTAACACTGTACATCAACACAGCATTGTGCACACTAAACTAAATGACAAAAGTCCATTTCAGTACAACATCCCAAAACAGTAAACGGTTTCAGTGCCAGAGGTTTTAAAAAAAAAAAAAAAAAAAAAAAAAAAAAAAGGTTATTGGTCTTACCTTGCCCACCGGTGGCAAATTTTGTCCCATCAGGGTGGATGTCAACCGAAAATATGGGTTTGCCTGTGAAACAGTCAACATAATGATATTTATCAGTTTTAATAGATTCAGAGACACAGACTAACAGATACTGTAGACTGATGTTGTAAATATATAACTACAACTGAGAACTTCATAATGTTGGCCTGATAGAAAATGCCTCAACCTTTCTGCGATTTTCCAGAACAAAGTCAGTGAATGTTCATGATCTGAAAGTGTCCTTTCTTTTCTCGTTTTGTCAGTGTCTGTGCTCAACATGCATTTAGGGATTTTTTTAGTAAAGGGACTGATTTGTAAAAGTTCTGAAAGTACTGAGATAATATATTTAATGTGTGTCTTTGTGTAGCTATATTCCACAATATTTCATAAAAACAAAACAACCAATTGCTATATAACTTCTATTCACCCTTCAGTAAGTCAAGTAGGTGTAATAAATAGCGTTGCCACATTAGAGGTGTTAAAAATAGCAAAAGAACACATCAGACGATGGCTGGGACGACACAAGAAGTGTAAATACACACATAAAAACTGTTAGCCTGTATTTAACACTTACTAGAGAACACGTCATAGTAAAATGCAAATAACAAGCACCAAATGTTGCAGATTAAGGCACTGGAAACTAAACTAATTCTCCAAGTTCATTTGGTGCTAGAACTCTATGATAGTGAGAGACTGTGAGAGTATTTGATTTCATTTTGATTGTTGGGATTATCGTTATTAGATCAGACAATGGAGTGTTTTGTGAAGTAAAAACAAATAAATAAAGAAATTAAAGAAACCAGCTAGTTCCAGTTCCTCAAATGTGAAGATCTGATACTTTTCTGTATCAAAGTATCTTCCAGTTTTGGACTGCTGGTCAGACAAAAATTGTAAAGAACATGTCTCACTATTTAATAAACAAAATGAAAAACTGATCATTTGTATATTTACATTTTTATAATTTTTTTTGTTTTGTTTTGCCTTAATCATCTGTGTGGACATCTGTGTCCCTGAAACATATCACTGCACTTGTGCATCCTGTAAAAAAAGAAGGTAACTCTTGCTGGGTGATTATTTTGGGTGTCAAAGAGTGTTAGTGCTGGAAGTTATTTATCAACAAACACTAGCAAACATGCAGCTTTAAAAACGATTTTAAAAAGGATTTGCATGCAGTCACTGTAGCTACATTTTGTCAGTTATGGACCGTTAGTTTTCAGTTTTCTGACACGTTGTGATAAACATTTGTACTTCCCCACAAACTAAACGATTAATATTCAAAACAAAACGAGTTAACTACGTGACTGTAGTGACAATAGTCGCTAGCTGCGGTAGAAATTCAGGCCATTTCCCCAAACTAGCCGGTAACTTTCCCAAACTGACAGCTTGGAGACGCAGACACTTTTTAAGGCTGCGCGTCGAGCTTGTTCACTGCACACAAAACAACATACCCCCGCTAAAGAGTCGTGGGTAAAAAAAAAAAAAAACTAAAACATTTAAAAACAAGAGGGTCACTTGGAGACAGAAACTTGGACGTGGGTCATTTGGCAGGTAAGTTAGCTAGCGCCGGGGTATTTGAGCTAGCCGGGGGAGGGGGTGGTGGGGTAAGTAGCTAGCTAAGCTAAGGTTAGCAAACATTGATACATTTGGAGTTACACTGATAGTGACACAAACACCAGCTGCGTGCTCAGCCAACGTATCAAACGTGAAATGCGAGCGACTATTAAGTGGCAAACAAGTCACAAGTGTCAAGTGTCGACCACCACCACCGCCACCATCATCATCATCATGCCTCCTTATCAATTCACCCCCCTCTCCGACAACAAAAGCCCAACTTGGTCCAACAGATTCCTGCACAAGCTTACCGTTGTGGCTCACCCAGCTCGGCTTCAGCAGCTTCATTTTTTTTCAACCCGACTGTTTTTAATTTCCTCCTATCTTATTTTTAAACAAACAATCCATCCAGCGATCAGTTCAGTTGGAGAACTAACGCCGACCCCCCTTTCCCTTTGTCTCAAACTCTGACCGACACTTTGTTGTTTTTGTGATTCAACTCCATCTCTGCAGTAGCAGTAGTAGCAGCAGCAGCGGCGGCGGCAGCAGCATCATCATCCCCCGAGCCTCGGAGCCGAGCAGAGGCAGACAGGCGGCCCCGGACCACAGGCGAGGTGACACAAGGCAGCACGGGAAGTGTTTCCGTTATTTTGACCGCGGACCGGAAAAGCGTGGAGGGCAGCTGTCACAATAACGCCACAGAGGAGGAACAGTGTGTGTTTTTTTCAAAGATACAATCCGCGAAAATAGTCGGAAGCATGTTTTTCATGAATTTACATTCAACTTAACTGTGATTAATCAAACCTGAAGGCAAAAAGCGATCAGATTTCTCACGTCGGTGTAACGTTTTCTTAATGCGACTTTTATTTTGAAAAGTCATATAAGTTGTAGTGCGCAAACTCAGAATTTAAACGGTCATGAAAGTAACAAGAAGCGGTTTGGTCTTTTTTTTAAATGAGCATGCATGACATCTACTACTGAAAATATGAGGCTACTTCAGATAAATAAATAAAAATCTGTGAGACAGATAAGGAGAGTGTAGAACATTGTTTTGTTGTTAAGTGATTGATTGAAGTGTTTATTTAGAATATGCAAACCAAAATAAAAATAAAAGTAAGGCAAAACATTTAAACATAGACATACTTATGAACTCCCACCCCTTCTCTTTAAATAATGAATGACAACACCAAGCTTCCTTGCAACTTGTTTAGATATACCTGATACTTATAGATAAATAAAATATATTCCTGACTTTGTATTAAAAAAAAAAAAAAAACAAGCAAACAAACAAAAAAATCTACATATACACTTAATACAATACACACATACACACATGCACGAAGAGAAACAATAAAACAAAACAAAAACAAAGGAGACAAAAACCTCATGACACTTAGTGCTTACCCAACACCTCCCTCATCCCTGTACCTCTTAAAAATAGTGTCTTTGTATCTCATTTTAAACTGTTTCACATTTGGACATTGCTTCATCTCCATGGTAAACCTGTTCAATAGTCTCACCCCACTAACTGAAACACAAAAACCCCTCCTCTTAGTCCAAATTAAAGTTAGATAAAAGTTTATTTTCCCTCTTAAATTATAACTCCCCTCATGCATAATGAATAATATCTGTATATTTATTGGTAAAAGATTATTTTTAACTTTAAACATTATTTGAGCAGTTTGATACTCCACAATGTCTGTAAATCTTAGTATCTTGGACTGTAGAAATAAGGAGTTTGTGTGTTTCTGATAGCCAACGTTGTGTATGCTTCGTATTGCTCGTTTTTGAATGGTGGTTAGTGGCTGTAGTGATGTTTTATAGTTGCTGCCCCAAACCTCAGCACAGTATTGAAAGTATGGTGAGACTAGGGAACATTAAAGAGTGTGAAGTGATTTCTGATCCAAAACCTTTTTTGCTTTGTTTATTATTGCAATGCTTCTTGAGACTTTGGTCTGTACATGTTTGATATGTGATTTTCAAGTGATTCTGTCATCTACATCTAAAATGTTATTTTGTGAACTTTTCTATTTTAACTCCCTCTAATTTTATTAATACCTCTGTATTCAATGGACAATTACCAAATACCATTAATTTTGTTTTGCTCAGATTTAATGATAATCTATTTTTGTCGAACCATATTCTAGTCTGTTCATTTCTGTAATGATGCAGGTGTTGTCTATGTTTAACTTATGTTTAGGCCTGCTGCTCTCTTTAGGCTGAGAGTGATATTGCCTTTGACTTGTGCTGCTGCAGACTTTTAGTTTTGTAGATGAATAGAAAACACATGCTAAACCTACATACTTTTGGATAGATTGTATGCACTATAAACCAATACTCATTTTCTCATTCACTGTGTGTTGTGATTGAACTAAATCTATTTACAAAATATTTACAATGAATGAAAGCACAAAAATGAATCCCCTAAAACTGGGTATTAATAACTTTTTCTATTCTTCATGGTTTAAAATAGTTTTAAACTAATTACACAACATTTAGAGGAAGATACCTGCGAGTGCATGTTTGGCTCTGAAACATTTAAATATTCCAAATTTATTTACATTTATAAATATTTATATTATTTCATTGTTCTGATGCAGAAAAAGTTATTGTTGTTATAAATGACAAAATAAACTAGAACTTATGAGAGGTTGAATTCATAGAAAAATACATATAAAAGAAAATAATAAAATATACTAGTTTTACCATTATTAATCAAATATTTACTCTTTTTTTATAAATATATCCACCAGAGTTTTGTATATATTTGTATGTTTATATTGATAAAAGTATTTTTTTGGTGACTTTCTGTCCTGTGCTTCACATGTAGACTCTTGACAAGTGGAGGCTGTGAACAAAGAACAAAGCTGAAGATCTTTTAATCATTACTATATAACACAAGATGTTCAAAACAACACAAGATTTTTATCCACAGACATTTATTTCAGATTCACACTGGGATAATGAAACTGGGACAAAGAGCTTCATTTGATTCCATTCAGAGTGAATTTGGAAATTATATACATTATATTACAAACCAGCCAGTGGACAATGGCTTAAAGAGTGGAATAATGCATCTATTTCATAGCTTCACTGAATTTATAGCAAACAAGCACCAAAAAGTTATTTATTCCCATAGAGAGAAAAGTACAAAAAACAGAGTACAAAAAAAATCGTATAAATTATAAAGAGGAAAAACATGATCATCAGGTTTCTTCAGAGAAGTCACTGAAAACAAATCAGATCTATCCCAGTTGTGTATAAGTCAGATAATATATGTTCAAAACATTTCCTTTACAAGAGTATCCCAAGAGAATATTATTACAAAAACATTACAAAACACACAATATTCTCCAACTTGTAAGAGAGTTTACAGCTGGCAGTTTTTAATTCCGGTGATGTTTAACAAGTTTTGCATTATAGAATCGGTTTAATTGTATTTCATTTCGCTGATGACGCACAGTTAAATTAACAGCCAGCAGAGTCAGTTTAAACAGTGCGCTCACTTCTCAAAACATCAGTGCAATTAAGTTTCTGCAAAATTCCTTCATGACATTTTGACTATAAGGAGGTATACCGGGAAACCAGACATTATTTCTTATCTAGTCAATAAAGAAAATAAGTCTGATGAATTTGGCACTGAAACTAATTAACTGAACACCAATATTGTTTCAAGCAGTCTCTGTATTCCCTAAACTCTCCAGCATTGTACCAGCTTCTGTTAAATGAAAAATAATGTGGATAAAAATTTCAAAAAACCCAGAGAGTATTTGTTCTTTTCTTAGTGTAGAAAACTAAAACTAGTTTGTCACAGGCATGTTTCAACCTGCTAAAATAACAAATAATAATCAAATTGGCATTTTGTTATTTCTTTTTCGCAGTAAAAACTCATTACATTTGTATCTTTCATACCCGACATTAATTTAAGCTTACCACAACCTCTTTTCACCAATTTTATTCTAATATTTCACAGTATAGAATCCAAGCCTGAAAGATCGTAGTTTTATATAGAATTTTCACTATGTATGTGATTCTCATTTAGAGGTGAGCTATAGCAGGGGAGACCTGCAGGGGGCAGTGTAGACTAGTCTCACTGGAGGAAGCAGCACACTGAGGTTCTGTGTCACCACAGTCACATGTCCTATCCAATCCAAATATTGTTAGGGAAGACACTAAACTGTGCTGACTCTGCTCACTGAGCGTTAGTCTGGAACTGTTTTTAAATGAGTGCTTTACTCTAGTAGTCCAACACGATATTCGATTATTCGACATATTTGTTTCCCAGCACAACATAAAATTTCAAGTATTTGACCTGAGGAGAACTTTAGTCTTCAGTGGTCTGATTAAGGACCAGTGTGTCAGATTTAGGGGTCCCGTTTACAGAATATAACAGAAATAGGATATACTATGCAAAATTATGTTTTCATTAGTGTGTAATCACCTGAAAAGTAAGAGTTATGTTTTTGTTACATTAGAGAGCCTTTTATATCTACAGACACTGTGGGTCCTCTTCCACAGAGTCCGTCATGTTGTACCGCCTTGTTTTTACAATAGTACAATAGACAAACCCAACACTAGCTCTAGAAACAGATGATTTACACTCAGTTGCCAGTTTGGTCAGACCTCTTTGATACAGTATATTTCATACAATAGGGATGGAAAAAATAGTATAGACACCTCTCAGTTCAACAGCATGGTGATCATACAGTTCAATCACCTCTTTTTGTTTGACCAAAAACTGAACATCTTCGTGAAGGCAGGATTTATTACTGAGCTAAGTCTGGATGAGATTGATCTCCTACTGTGCTGTGATAAAGTGTTTCAATTAGTTTTATAGCTTTATTAGCTTCACAAAGTTTTTAAAAATGCCCTTACAGTGTCACAAGGACGAGTCAGTTCAGAAATACGAGGCCTGAGATTTTTCAGTTTTTGTGTGGGACGTTTTTTGGTGGCTGGGTCGGTGGGGCTTCATGGACCTGATGTCCCTCTGAATGTGGCTTCAATCTGCTCTAGTGTCTTGCCCTTTGTTTCTGGGATGAAGGCAATGGTGAAGATGACATTGACGATGCACATAGAGGCAAACAACCAGAAGGTCCCAGCGCTGGTTAGAAGATTCTGGAAGAGGCAGTTATATAGACATGGATGCAGTGATGGTGGAAAGGTCATAAAGGAAAGTTTCACAATACATACCAAAACACATACAAAGGCAACGGCTCCAAGGCATGGATTATTTTTTAATCAAATTATTTGTTTAATTTAATTCAGAATTAGTGTATATTTAAAATATGCAATATATAAAACAATAAAGTCTAATCATTAAATATCTTGTCTTGTACAATGTCTGAACTTTTTCAGAATTTGGGTTGTTGTAATAGTTAAAATACTTGAAATGGTGTCTTGTTGAGCACTCACCATCATGTCTTGGAAAGTTTTGGTGACGACGAATGCCATGCTCCAGTTGGTGAGGACGCAGACAGCACTGGCAACGCCCCTCACTTTGAGAGGGAAAATCTCCGACATGACGAGCCATGGGATCGGACCCCAACCAAGAGCAAAACCTAAATGTGGTAACAATTATTATTAATATGGTATGATCCATCTTATCTTGATATGCACCCGTGTAGTTGCCCTATATTTTGACTACGTTGATTGAGTCCTTTGCGGGATTAGATATTGTACAGATGACACCAACATTTTGCTCCAGTTTCTCAAAATGTATTGGGGGCAAAATAATAAACTCAACAGATAATAATTGAAAAAAACTTCCCAGTTGCCCTTTTTAGAAATGGAAACCAATCCCCCCCATCTCACATACGTATAACACAAAACACTGCACAAAAAGGATGCTACAAAGAACAAAAAATAGACAAAGGTAACAAACATAATAGTTCTTGTTTTTAGGTGACTAGACACTATTCAAAACCTATGAAGACCTATGAATATTCTATTCCCTTTCTGCCATATTCTGTAAAGAAATCAGCTCAAATCTTACTCTTTCATTTGGGAAACACAACTATTTGCATTACCTTTGGAATAATTTTGATCGGAACACTTACATATAAACGTGTTTATGCTCCTGATGGTAGTTTCAATAACAAATTTAAAGATCTCACCCATGATGAAAACAGCCATGCTGGCCAGGGCCAGCCAGGCCAGATCAGGGTGGGGTTCTTCAGCAGACGTGCTCTGCATGTCCAGCATCAAGAGGCTCAACGAGGTGGTGCTGTGAAGTTTGGACATCAGGTAGAAGTAAACCCCAAATGCTGTGGTGCTGATGGCCATTGCAACACCTAGATCATGGGAAAACAAACAAAATCTCTTATGACCTCGTAATCTTGTCTGGAAGTGGCATTAAACGAGAGAAACTGGGAATGTGGGGATAGGACCTTGTGAACATACCTGAGATGATGAGAAGGACTTTCCTCCCAGCTTTGTCCATGATCACTGCTGCCACTCCGGTAAAGACGACCTGAATCAGACCCACGATCACTGAAGCCAGGTCACTCTCCTGAAAAAGGACAAAACATTCACAGCTATCCTTTCAACAAGATAAAATTGTGCTTTCACAGAAAATGTCATTACAATTTTGTGTGCAATATATTTTTGAAAAGAAAAAAAAACAGACCAATTATCATGTACTTTTTGTGAGTAATTAAACTGTATTTAAAATTAAAACAGGAATTGCATCAAATCACTCTGTCAAAACAACAGAGGACAGAAACAAGAGCACAATTACAGAAAAACATGAGAAGACTGAGATAAAACTTAACACTGAACAGTAGTTGTAATGCATATGTGCCAAACTGAACATGTGTAATTGTAACTAAATGGAAAGCTGTCTATTTCCCATGAATAAGTAACTATTTTAGAGCCCCCTTACCTTAAAATGTGCCTGTTCAAATATGGTCTCAGCATAGAACATGATTGCATTGATGCCCGTCATCTGCTGAAAAAACATCAGCATGACCCCGATCATGAGAGGCTTGTAGACACCAGGATCCTTGAGGTCAGACAGTTGGAAGCTAGAACCCTGAGAGAGAACAGAAAGACAAAGCAATCAATGAGACGCTTCATTGTCTGGGACTGCAGACTGAACTGTTTGACCTTTCGATCTAAACAGTCTCGGTATTTACTTCAACATTTCCAACAATGGTGGCATTATAATAAAGAGGAAGGTTCTGTTTTGTGCTCATTTGTCATTTGTTGATTTCTTGATGGATGTTTTCTGCAGCTTCTCTGCCTCTCTGTTTCTTCCTTTTCAGTTTGATTACAAACCATATACCTACTGGCTACTAACAGCCAAGCCAACCAATCACAGACCCACCTGCTCATCACAGGCATCCTCGATGCGTGCACACTCCCATTCGACGGGGGCGTCCGGACCTCGCAGGAAGCGTAGAGCCTCCTCTGCCTCCCGCCTCTTGCCCTGTGACAGCAGGAACCGGGGCGTCTCTGGCATGAAGCACATGCAGACCATCAGCAGTGTAGGCGGGATGGAGGCACAGATCGCCAGCCAGCGCCAGTCCACGAAGAGACCTGCAAGATGAGTTCACACTGCTCAACAGAAGCTGGAACCAGACAGTATGCTGCATTTTTGGTGAAAACTTACTTGCATGTTCTGTCAATCGACTAATTGATTATATATGAAATTATTAATATATTGTTATTAAGGGCGTGTCATCCAGTCTCATGTTGAAGTGTCCTCAGGCAAGATACTAAACTCCAAATTGATAGTAGGATAGTAAAGCAGCAGCTGCAAAACAGGTGTTTTTTCATTGAATAAAACACAGTTATGTTCCATGTTGCCCCTATTTTTGGTTTCTATAGTTTGGTTTCTGAATGAGGTACCAGAATGAGAGAATGCAGAAGGGTCCTGAACCTCCTCAGGGATTAAGGTATCTTCCAGTAGAAATATGAATCCTACTGAAAATTAAAGAATGCTGTTGTCTTCTTGTTCCTATTTTAAATGGGTCACCCAAGAAGATCTCAGACCGTAGGCTGCAGGACACAGCAGAGCTTTGTCCAAGTCCAAGGTTCTACACTAATGCCTTCATCTCCTGCATCCAAAAATATACTCCTCTAGCTGATCTGATTGTTCCACTGAATTTTATACAGAGATCATATTGTTCACTGTTTTACAGAACAGTAGCTAGTTTGTGACATTTTTCTTTTTTAGCTTGCAAGCTATCATACAATTAAAACAGGATTTACATGGAAGATATTTCTTCAGTCCACATTAAGTTATTTCATCTGGTGATTCATTTCTGTTTAATTTCTGTGTCTGAGATAAAATGTGCCATAAAAACAGATCATTAGTTAATGTAATCATTTATTTAGTACCCTTGTAATTTTTTTGACTTGCATCAACCACATAAATACCAAATTTGTTACACAATAAAAAGCTATTTAACCCGAATTACATAAAAAGCATCTTTTCACTGACCTCTAACACGAGACAACCCAGCTCATGTGACACATCGGCTTCTATTGAGTAAATGTGAATGGCATGCAGCTAACAAGATTAACGAGAAGCTGCTTTTTTTTCACACAGATCAACAAGTGAGGCTGCTGTCAAAGGGACAGCACTTATCTGATCCTTTCTTCAACGCAGAGGTTTAAAACAGTACAGGAACCTCAGAAAAAGCACTTTAAACAAAATGATGTTGTCACAGGGTGTTTGGCAGAGTGACAAGGAGAACCATTACAGATAAAACCCATGACCTACTCCACAGAGGTGGATGTTGTAAAGTTACATCGTAGAAAACTTGACATAATTTACAGCTCGTAAACTGCTGAGTTAGAGTAACTCTGTGATTACTTTTTTTTCTTCTCGTGTTTATTTCAACACTCAGCCAGTTTCAATAACCTTGACTTGGACTTTACTAAATGTGATGTCATAAATACTTAGCTGACACACCTGCAAGATACACTCCCATGATGCCTAGCACCACCATGAGTTGCACACAGGAGCCTAACGTTCCGCGTACCCGCTCGTGTGCCATCTCAGAGATATACAGCTGTATGAAGAGGGAAAACAAGTAAAAAACACAGGAGGAACACATGAGAACATAAGAGTGACTCACAGCAATTAACCAACTCTTACTCCGATTTCAGGCATTTTAGCAGAGGCTTTATCCATGGAAACACAATAATGAAGTTTGGAAAACAGAGACTTTCTAAGCATTGCCAAAACGGTTAGCCTATGACTAATACTGATTAATAGTTTAATTCTGCAACTAATGAGAGTTTATATTATTGATTAAAATGCTGTTTACTTTCCTTATTAACTGATTAATCTTTTGGTGTACAAAACCACAGAAAATACAGATAAATGCGCAGTTTGCAGTGTCACATATTCATAGTGAGTCTGGTGGCCACAGGGCAGAAAATAACAGTATCGATATCAAAAAAGAAAGCAGGAAGGAGAGGAAAAAAGCACGGTCATGGTTCTTACCGGGACGACCAGTGACGTGACGCCACTGGCGAGGCCGGTGAGCACTCTGCCAACATAAAGCATCCACACATTCTGCGCTGCAATAATTATGGTGAAGCCAAACACAAATGGCAGCGAGCAGAACATCAGACTGAGCTTCCTGCCGATCTTCTCCACCATCCAACCACCGAGTAGCCCGCCTGCTGCCGCTCCCACCGTCACTATGGACTGAAAAAAAACCAACAACATAGAGCTTGAGGAAATAACCTCTATATCTTTATTTGCATTGTACCCTGTGTTTAACCAATGTTAATATGCCAAGTAATGTAGAAATGAGAAGCAGGTTACTGCCATTTTGTTACAATCTGCACTTTTCTGCCTAGAACAGGGGTCGTACTGTTTTTCAGGCCAATGACCCTGTAGCTGACAGACTGATAAACGGAGCAGGCACTGTCTACTACATATGTAGTATAAAACTGTGTTGCATAAAGCAACGTTATGTAAGAATTGGTGTTTGTTTTGATTACTAAATCGTATTAAATTTACTGTTGTATAATCAATGTGGGATTTAAGTACAGATGAACAGCTTTGGTTTTATGTTAGCCCCTCATTATCAAGGGATTAAAAATAACTGGGCAGTTTATGGACAGGCGTGGGCTCTTTCTTCATCATTTCTTTTAATAATTAGGCGAGTAAAACGTTTGGAGTCTATTCCAAGTTTGGAATTTACATTTTCGAGCCCACAACATGCGGTCAAAGGAGTTCTCAATGCGAGTGAAACGGGCCATCTTTAGGCTGTAAAAAGAAAAAAAAGACCACTGATAGGACTGATAGGAACACAAAAGGCCAGATCAGAGTTTGCTAAAACAGCCCAGTTGTCGAAACTAAGATCAATATGTACAAGAATGGTGGGAAGAAAAAGAAGAGGAGAAGAGTTGAAACAGCTCATGATCTGAAAAATACCACATCATCTCTAAATCACAGTGGAGGCAGTGTGATGACATGGATATGCATGACTTTCAGTGGCACTGGGTCACTAGTGTTTAATAATAGTGTGACTCAGATGAATTGTGAAATGAGAAGGAATAAACTGTCTGCACAGATTTAGCCAGGTTCATCTTTTTTTTCCAAGTTCATTTGACTGTGAAAACAACCTAGGAGTGTTTTAAGGCAATAAAGTGGAATAGTGTTACTTTCCAAATATTTCCAGACCTAACTGTATTTATTTTCTCCTTTTTAAATAACTGCTGTAAGCAAATTTTACATTTTGATTGCATTTGATTGCATTGCACTATGAGAGCCGTTTCAGTGTTTCTTTATACTGTAACTAGGTTTTCAATCTTCAAGTGAATCCACAACATGTGATGGCATTAAACTGCTGATAAGTTAAAAAACACTGTCCAAAAGCTGTTCTGCTTTGAGCCTTGTGATATTTAATCATACCCCAAACCAAGAGGCCTGGACATCATTCAGCTTCAGCCGTGGGTCATCGATTGTGGTAAGTTCAGGGATGGCGGGAGAGCTGTATCCCAACACGAACCCGAAACTCATGGGACCCAGAACAGACACAAATGTCGCCAGGTACAACTTCTTATTCTTCACTTTACTGTGGAGAGAAAGAGCAACTGAGCAGAGCGCATAATATCAACCATGGTTTTCACAAAGCAACACTGACTTTAACAAAGAAACATGACGTTGAACAAACAGTTTAAACTGTAAGAATGATAAAACCTTTGATCCATATTTTATAGTGGCACCTGAGGTTAAAGATTTTGAATGAATGTTGTATAAGTCGTACTGCTGCAGGCAGCCATCAGCCTTCCAGTAAAACAATGCTGAACTAATCAGTTAGTTAACTGATGAACTAATGATTAGTTAGTGATTGTATCATCATTCAAAGCACTTATCAAGCAAAACATGTCAAACCTTGAAGGACAGCAGCTTCTCCGAGGTGAAGATTTGCTGCTTCATACTGATTTTAATATAAATAAATACTTGAGGACATCACCTTGGCCTTTGGGAACTTGTCATGAGCGACGACAATAGCTACTCTTCCAGCTGATTATGCAGTATACAGACTGTAGTTATACTGCGCTTGTCATTGTTTATTTGTGTGTCAACCTACCTCAGGTAAGCATCCTGCTCAGACATGAGACCTGTAGGATCCTCATCTCCACCCTCCCCATCCAGCAGCCTTCTCCTCTCGTTCTGGATGTCCATACCGACAGTAGAGGAGTTTCCTGGTGTTTATCTTCTCTTCTTGTTCACCGCTCACATGGATCACATGTCAGGGAAGACTAAAACTCAGCAAATCAGCAGTAGCTATTGCACAGACAACTGGCAACTGTGCAGTCAAGCAAGTGAAAAAAAAGCCCGAAACTATAATGTCACGGAGCTCTTAGCTCAATGAATTAAACATCCGACATGTCAGTCGTCAGAATCGGACCATTTACTCATCGCTGAGGCTATCACTGGGTTTTTGCTTCCTCCACCGGTGGCCGACTTGCTTTGTCAACATTTCAGTCAGCTGATCATCGTATGAGGGTGTCATTTCCTGTTTTCAAAATAAAAGTATGGCATTGCTGCCGCTCAGCCAAAGACTGTGTCGTGTAGCTTCTTATGCAGGAACTGCGGTTTAACCACTGTCAGACTGAAATATGTTAACGTATACGTTACGGAAGTAAAAAAAAAAAAAAACTCCCGCCAAAGTACAGTTTAGAAAATAAAAGCACCTGCCTCCTCGCGCGGTGTGTGTTGAAGTTTGTTTCCATGGAGACAGTGGGAGTTGCGAAGCAGACAGTTATAAGTTTAGAATACCAGGGAAGTGAAAATAAACCTGACAAAGCTGATTTAAAACAGACACAATGGACACTTCTGAAGAGAGACATGACCAATCGGTAAATAAATGTTGCAAAACAATCAGAAAGTAGCTATCAGGTACAAGTCTGGGGTAGTTAGCTGATGCTAAAGCATAGTCTGCGCTACATTTAACGTGACTTTTATTGTGAAGCTAACTAGACGGTTGAATAGTTTTTTGCTTCAGTGAGGCCAGACAGATTTTAAACAGTAATGTTACAAAATAACTTGAATTAAATTATTTAACTTCATTGACACGGACTTTATGTTTAGTCTCATTTAGTGTTAGCGGGTTAACTGGCTGTATTTGACAATTGAATAAAAAAAACAATAATTTAATGGCAACTAATATTATGTTAACGCATAAAAAAAATAAACCTACTAAAATACAGAGAATAAATCGTGGTATATTGTTAATGTTTAATTAACCTCGATAGAAATGTTAAACATTAATAACAAAGTAACAAAAAAAAAAACTTTTGTGTTTAAATCTACATAAAAAGTGTTTTTTTTTTGTCATGATTGTAATTAAAGTTTATCAGAAAAGTAAAAAAACAACAACTAAATATGTTATGCATAATGTTGTTAGTTGAATATTTATTATTATATCCGATCAGGCAGTAAAACTAGATTTGTTTAACTCTAAGTTTTATTTTTAACTTCTTCATTCCTATTTATTTGGTCTCTGCAAATATGTAATCAGTTACATATTTCCCTTGCATATTATTTTTCATTTCCCTCTTCACATTTCATCAGGCTGCGTGAAGTTAATAAAACTACGCCAACTAAAGTCAACTCCAGTAACTTATATTCACTTCACCTGCAAAACATAGTAAAGGGTGGGGTGGTAGGGGGGGCATGGATGTACTATGGTGTCCCGAAGGTGTCGGAACATTGTTCTGGAGCTTTCCAGCCCTCTTTAATCCCTGTGTGGTGGTATTAAATATTAAATCGTTGTCAACTCATTGTCCACCAGCAGGCAGGAGAGCAGAGTTTATTTCCCAGTACTCGGTCAGAAGAGGAGCCGGATGAGACCAGAAGAAAGAGGACCTTCAAGCACCTTTTTGGCTCTAGTAAAATATTTCTGGCACCAGAAGAGAAACCCTCTGAAAGACCAGAGCTACAGGGGAGCCTTATCATTCAGAGCAAGGCCGAAGAACAGTGAGAATCATGAATGAAATATGTAAAGGGGTTGATGTCAAGGATGTGACCTTCTACTTACGGATATGTGACTTTTGTCAATAAATCTATATCAGTTTACACTATAGTATTTTGCTTTAGGGTTTGGTGTACAGGCCTTGAAAATCATGGAAGAAGACAAAATATGAAGGATCTTTGCTAAAAATTCATGCAAAGTTAAAATATGAAATCCAGTCGTGCCTTTTCAGGGTTGAATAACACTTGTGATGTTTTTCTTTGCAGTTACACAAATGGACAGGAGGCCATGGGAATGTCCAAATATGAGAAGGCTGTGATCTGCTTCTCCAAAGCAATCACACTGCAGCCAGAACAGGTGCTGGACTAACTAGCACACAAAGTTACCAATGTTAAAACTAACAATATATTATGATTTGTGCTTCCAGTGTTAATAACTGACACATGCTATTTATGATAAATAGATCTGTTGTTTAAGAGAGTTTTATTTCTAGATTATCTGTAGTAATAACCCTGCATATATTGAGAATGATCAAAGTACCCATATAATCTATAAAGTAAGTATCAAAATGGCACATATGTTCCACCCAGCTTTTGGTTTTACTTCCTATGTGTTTATCATTTTTGTATTTTGCTGGTGTCTTCTGTGTGAAATGTTTAATAAGCTCCAGTAGGTTTGTATGTCTCAGACACACTGTGACAACCTTTGCTGTGGTGTGTTTTAGACACGGCTGCATGTGAGCCAGGCGGAGGCCTACCTGCAGCTGTGTGACTTCCAGTCAGCAGCAGCCTGTTATAAACAGGCCAGGCTCCTGGAGCCCGGAGCCTTCAGCGACCGCTTGGCCTTCATCTACTATCTCCAGGTAGGAGTCTTCACAACACTCCTATGTTGTGTTGGGGTTTTTTTGTTACCACGGGTACAGTAAAACATTAGATGTGGGTAAAGTTGCAAAGCCACTGAACTATGACAACAGATATGAAAATATATTTTTGTGATAAAACGGAAATGATACAAAATTGTTACACTGGTACTTTTATATTAACAGGACTCAGTTCTGATTATTTGTACATTCATTTTGGTAAGTTAATGTGATTTCTTGGTTGTTTGGTTTATGGACTTTATTTTATTAACAAGAGTTTTTCTGTCTTGTGAGTTAAAATCATGTACAGATCATTCACCTTTAAATTCACTTTGCATGTGAATACAATGAAAAATAAAATAAAGATGTAAAGATGATCTTTCTGTTTCCTGTTGTCATTAGGGCCAGTGTTTGTTTGACCAAGGCCTTTTCCTGGATGCTGTGGAGGCCTTCAGGAAAGCTGCTGAGGTTAAGCCTGGCTGTAGTGCTTACAGGATCAGAAGGTACTTAAAGTATTCGAGACTTCAGATGTAATATTTACAATCTACAATTTTCTTTTTTATGCTTCTCGTTGCTGTTTTGTTTCTAATGAACTCACACAGTTCTTTAATGCATTTTGTACCTTATATCCTAGCCTGGCCTGTCTGACAGCTGCAGGTCACCACTCTGACTGTCTGAAGCTGCTGAACGAGTGTATAGCATCAGATGGTCCTACTTCTGACTATTACATCTTCAGAGCCCGACTGCACAAATTGCTCCATCAGGTTACATCTTGAAACCAGTACCAGCCTATACTCTTAACATATCAAACAGTTAGCTGATGCTGAAAAGAATCAAGCAGAGTGAGCTTACAGCCCCGTAAACAACCAATAGTAAGGTCACAGGAAATGCCGTTTCATGTCTTAAAGATCCAGTGTGTAGGATATTGTGGCATCTATTGGTTAGGCTGCAGATCGCAACCAACTGAATACTGCTACCCCTCATAAGTGTTTATTAGAAACTATGGTGGCTGTGAAATTCATGAAATATCCAACATGCCCATGGATGTGCACCATTGCAGACTCCATGTAAGAGTATCCACTCTCTCTGTGGATATACTGTAAGGTAGCAAAAACACAATGATTTTTATTTTCAGGCCATTAAACAATAATGAAAACATTCTTAGGAATTTTAGATTCTCCTCTTAGATCTCCCTAAATGTTGTACACTGGACCAAAATCTTTAGTTTATCCTACTGAGAGAGAAAATTGCAACAAAATAAAAAATCAAACAAAAGACATTTCTACAGTTCAAATTATATTCATAGTTGAAGTAAAAAACAAAAGTCTTAAATGAACTTAAAAAATTAAATCACAATGTTTCAAAGAAGTTGTATGTATAACCAAAACAATTCAATTTCCTATGATTAAACTACTATTCATTTTCTCTCTTATTCAGACATCAAAATGTTATCAAGATGTAAAGTTGGCATTGGCTTTGAGCCCAACTTGTCCAAATGCCAGAGCCATGTTGCTGCAGCTGCAAGAAGCCAGTGAGTATGCCAGACAAAAGGCCTTGGACAGAGCGTTGGCTGGCCAACTACCTGAAGCCCTCAGCATGATTGATATTGCACTGCAGAACTCCCCAGAAGACGAACGCCTTTACCTGTTCAGGTGAGTCCAGCCATTATGAAACATTCAAACAACCTTTAAGTAAGAAATAGCTTATGATAAACCTGTAAAGTAAAGTCAACAAAATGTACAAGCCAACATATTAGTGACATCCTGCATGTTTTGACCAGGACACCTGAGTGAATGAAGGAATTTTTACCTGCTTATTTAGGCCAACAGCCAGAAAGACAAATTATTGATTTCATAACAATATGAAACAGAGAAAGGCTTCAAATGTGACCATGATGATTGATATTCTTTCTATTAATTTAACTTCAGGAATCAGTCAGTTAAAGGTCCAGTGTGTAATATGGCATAAATTAAATATAATATGCATAATGTTGTTGTTAACTATGTTAAGATGTTATTTCATTTTTATTTAATTTCAGCTAAAATGAATTCTATGTCATTCACTTGAATTCTCTGTCCATCAGAGGGACTCTGTATCGACGTCTAAAAGACTTTACAGCAGCCATCGAGGATCTGGTCCAGGCTGTGGAGCTAAGCGAGGAGGAGGAGGAGAGGGAGGTCAGAGGTCAGGTGGAGGCTAAAGACAAGAAGGATGAGCACGGCTCTGTGCAAGAAGAGGCACAGTTTCAGCTGGTCCTTACCTACAATGACTTTGCTGTTCAGTGCTTCAGCAGAGGCCTCTATGCTGAGGCCACTCTGCTCCTCAACAAGGCCATCGAGGAGGAGAAGGGCCAAGCCGGCCTGTACCTGAACCGAGGAGGTGAGGCTGTGTATTAGATTTGTGTGCGTATGTGTACATCTCTTTCTTTACTGTGCAATCATTGTGTGTATATTGGAACTTCAATCAGAGGAGAATGTTTTGTTGGATCAGTCATTAGTATGCATCAACAACTCTGTGAATCTGATCGTCATCTGCTGCGGTGGGGAAGAAAATGCTATTTGTCCCTTTCAAGCTGAAATCTGTAACATTCTGCACATAGAAAAGACAGAGCATCTAGTGTGACATTTGTCAAGTTTTTTCCTTGTTGACCAACCAGGTAGGATTTACATAGTTAGGTGGCACCGAAACTGTCAGCCAGACATGCGCAACCTGATAAACCTGATCCTGATTCTCAGCAGTAGAGTAGGAATAACTGCAAGTGACAGTAAACTCACTGTTTGTAATGTGTCACCACTCTGTATTGATTTTTTAATTTATGAACACACTAGAGCATAAATGATTAGTTGTTATTATTATTATTATTGTTAGTTGGTTCACAGAAAATGAACAACAATTTTGATAACTGATTAATCATTATTGGTTCTAGCTTATCATATGTGATGATTTGCTGATTTGCAGTGGTGGATATAATTATAAATTGAATGTCTTTGGTTTTTGGACTGTTGAATGGCCAAAACAAGACATATGAAGACATCACCTTGAGCCCTGGAAGATTTTGATATCAGATATTTAGGTATTATTCACTCTTTTCTTCTTCATTAATCCAAAAACTTTTATTGACTATCCATCAGAGATCATCAGAAGCAGCTGTTTTGAAAATTAAAATAAGAGTTAATTGATTTATAAAAATTACAGAACTGTGTGGACTAAATTCTGAATCTCATGTGTTGGATGGATCCATTTATTTGTTTATGTATGTATGCGGTTGTTTGTACAGAACATTTTGTTCTTTGAAATATTCAGAAGGGTGTAAAATAATGAATGATGGTAAATTATGAATGGAAACACTACTGCAAACAAACATTCAACTGTATTAAAAAAATGTCACAGTGTGACATCAAAAAATATACAGTCACAAATGTACATGGTAATCAGTCCTCCACAGTGGGGCAGCAGCAGCAACTAAAGGCTGCTGTGACTTGGCCGAAGAACTTACTGCGAATACTGTCCAGCAAGTTTTAACCAGAGGAGGCTGAGGCTGCAACAGTGCAGTCTGTTGTTTTAGCTCCTTCAGAAGAACTCCATCAAAAGACCAGAGACTAAGGTCTTCATCATTGGAGAGGGTTGAGCTCCATCAGAAGTCCAGTCTGATGGCTCTCTGTCACAGGAGACATTGGGCAGTTCTCCCCCAGACCAGGCAGCTGGATCTTTGTCATGTGAGCCATTGGGTAGAGTTTGAGTTAACTGTGTCCACCTACTCCCAGTCTTTATGCCAAGCTAAGCTACGCTAACCAAGTTCTATCTATTATTTGAAAGAGTAAAATGTGAGACAAGCTTTACACTTATCTTAAGCTGAAGATAAGTGTGAATAGAACAACAAAAGCATCGTCCTGTAAAACACTGTTGGTCAAGTATTTCAACTTTGATGGCTGCGTTAGAGAACATGGTTCTGTGTGGAGTGGTACATTGTGTTCCTTCTTTAGCAGGTGTCAAGTAATGTAACCTGTAACATGTTTCACAAATTGCAAATGGGGAATATGACTTGGCTGCAACTTGGAACAAATTTCAGTCAAAAGATATATATTTTTTTTGTGTGTCAGACTGTTTCTTTAAACAGGGTGATTGGAATTTTGCTCTGGCTGACTACCAGCAGGCTGAGGAGATGATGCAACCTAATGACCCTGCTGTCCGACTCCGTTGCGCTGTCCTCCATAACACGCTGGGTTCTTTCTGCTTCCAGGACGGGTCAGAACCACACAAACACACGCATTGAAACAGAAAAACCTGAAAAGAAAATGTCATCTGAAATTGTTTAGATGCTATTTTTGTAAGTGTGTATGTGTGTCTACATCTGCAGGCGGTTCTCGGAGGCAGCTGACATGTTTTCTCTGGCCATCCAGTACAATCCCGAAGTCAGTCAGTATTATGAGAACAGATTAAAAGCCTCCAGAAAGGTCCCAAACTTGGAGCAAGCCAGACAGGATTTAATCTGCATGCTGATCCTGGATTCCACCAATGAGGAGGTCAGAACTTCATCTCACCGTGTAGTACACTGACACTGACTTTTTTTTCTACACTACACCACTACAACTATAGTAGCTGGAGTGTAAAATACTAAATTGTCTGTGTTTGTTTGTGTAGGTGCTTCCCTTGCTCATGAATCTGTTCCCTGGCTGCAGCGTGTCTAATATTTTATCCAGTCCAGCAGGACAAGCAGTCAGAGTTCAGCTGATGGACACCATCCAGGCCTGCCGCTCCTCCTCCTCTGATCAACAAAAGTCAGTAACACAAAACATCGCTAGAAGGCTTTGAAAAACCTGCTTTACACTGACTGTTGAACAGCTGACAGCCAGACACAGATGTACCGCAGTTTAACATGTTACAAGTTAGTAAATAATAATTATTATCTCTTCAGCACCTGGGAGATTCTGAGGGAAAACAGTTTGCTGCTGGTCAAAACTGAGATGGAGGACCCT
Source organism: Larimichthys crocea (assembly GCF_000972845.2). NCBI lineage: Eukaryota > Metazoa > Chordata > Actinopteri > Sciaenidae > Larimichthys > Larimichthys crocea. Next base: position 41,375,381 of record NC_040013.1, read on the forward strand.
TACTAATTTAATTTTCACATCATACATCAAAATGACTGATGATGTGACTCTCTCATTTACACTGAGAACTTTCAGTCAGGCTCAAGCTCAATAGTGGAAACTCTTCTCTTGCACCGAATCACCAGTAAAAAAACATATACTAGATACTGATACAATGTAAATCAACATGCATTGTTTGTATTGACTGGAATAATTGTCACTGTGTAAAGACAGAACTACTCCTTGTTTTGTAATGTGTTCTTAGACTGACTGAGGAGCTCCAAAAGATGGCCCTGACCAATGAAACCACAGAGCCACAAGCAGAAGAGTCATCTGAAGCAGAAAAGGAGTTGAAGTTGTGTGTTGACCAACAGGAGATGCAGATAATTCTGAAGAGCCTTCTGCAGGTATTGATAGAAAAATCATAAATAGCTGTCTGTCTGTCCGTGTCTGTATTTTCGGCAAAGTCAAAGACATTTCCAATGGGTTGTTGTGTGACTCCACCAAGGTGGTCTCAAGGTAAAATAGAGCATGAGATGGACTAGCGAAACTTTGCAGCATCAGCAGTAATGCGGATGGTGTATTTGACCGATTGTGGGGTTAAATTTTCTAGTTAATCCACGTTCCAACCTTCACCTATGGCCATGAGCTTTGGGTAGTGATGGAAAAAATGAGATCGCGGATATAAGCAGCTGAAATAAGTTTCCTCTATAGGGTGGCTGGGCTCAGAGATAGGGTGAGGAGTTCGGACATCCAGAGGGAGCTTGAAGTATTGCCACTGCTCCTTTGTTGAAGTGATTTAGACATCTGAACAGGATGTCTCTCTGTGCTCTCCTTTGGAGGGTAGGAAACCCCAGGACAGACCCAAAACTGTGAATGCATTGTTCACATATCGCTTATGGGAAAAGTCGTACCATACACAAAGATAACAGAAACACAAAAAGATGAAAGCAGATATCAAAGAGGTTTGAAAAGTATGTGTCATCGGTGAACTACAGCTGTCTTCTGCGCTGACTCCGGCAGGTTAAGGAAGTGGTTTCGACCTTTGTACACTGAGCCACGCCTCTCCACACAGCACCTGCCATCACCATCACCACACAGAAGAACCAGGCCAGTCTGCCTGCAGACAAGAGAGGAGCTCATACTACAGCAATATATTTGAAGTGTTCTGAGGTGTGATTGTACATCTCACAAGTGAAAAAAATAAATGATAAATGTTCTTTTATCTACATCAAAGTGCTTTTTTTCTTAAACTGTAAACTTTTGCTGTACAAAATCACAACATTTGAAGAAAATATAGAAATACACAAATATATGGTTCTTTAACTCGGACTTATTGTTGCTTTGAAAACTGTTTGGCACAAGAAACAGCACACATCACCCTTGCATATTCTTAAATTTCTTTACACATGAAAGGGAACAGTGAGACCTCAGACTCTAAATCAACAGTGGCAGCTTTTCCAAAATGCAGTGGTATTATCCTTTAATTAAGATGTTATTATGTATTGTAGTCCAATAGGTGGCAGCAGAGGCACAATCTTAACATTATGGTATTTTTTAGCACTGCGTTTGACTGGTTATATCTTAAAAAACACAATTCACTTCACTTTCATGCTCTCTCTCTTGTTGTCTTTATCCCTTGGATTTTCTTACTGGAGTAGTAAGATAGTATTTATATGTTTTTAAAATGAATAATATTCAATTCCCATCCATAATAGTTGAATCTATTCTCTGAAGCTGAGCAGTGTCTGACTTGAGAGTCGTCAAGCTTGTCAGGTCATATTATTAAGAAAGATGACCCTTTCATATCCACTGCAGGCCAAATCTGTGTCATTGTGTTAGTCTAAAAGTACACAATTTGGCAGTTTTATTGATGGATGAGGTGCAGCTGGGTCTTAACACGAATAGATGATCCAGCTTAAACATGGTGCGTTGTCCGCTCGTGTCTAAAGTTAAAAGTTCAAGCCCACTAAAAAGTTGACCGTCATAGAGATAGATGAGAGACACTGTAAATTATAAAAATGGTGATAACAATGCTTGCTTTTTTGTACTGTCTCTTCTCAAAGTCCTTTATGGTGTCACACTTAATGTACAATGTACATGAGAAGTGACAGAAAACAGTTGTGTATAGTTGGCATGGGTGTTGGGCATCTCAGAAATTTCAGAAAGTTACATTATCATGTGCAGCCCCACACCACTATTCTGCCACTGCAAAGGTGTGTGTAGCAGGTGGCAGTCAGACATAGTTCGACGACGTCAAGTACTTTGTTTAAAGCATACTGAGGACCTTAAGATACTGTATGTTGTTGAGGGTAAAAGCTCCGAAAAATCTAGTAAGTAGACCTTGAGTAAGAAAACCACTCTTTGCAAGGCCAAAAATGAACTCAAATAGATATATACTTAAGTGAGCACTGCTCTTTTGCTTCAAATCTTCTGATCTGAATTGGTGTATCAGAGGTAATCAGCGGTGTTAGCAGTGGAGATGTGCTGCAGCTCTGTGGTATTCTGGAAGAGGCAGCTGACGGTTCACAACATTGACAACAGCTGTGGCAACAGCTGACAGAGAGAAAGGACCTGTAGCACATTGGCTGCTGTCTCACCATATAAAGTACCCACGCCACATAGCTAAAAGCACAAACATACCAAACATACCGGAGTCTGTCGCAGTGTCTTCACGCCATGCACTTTGGTGTTAATTGATGAAAATTGATACAGCATATTTTCTTTTTACCTTCTCTGAATAGGCTGTCGCAAGAGGAATATTGGATGAAGTAGTCTTTTCTGGTGTAGAAGTCATATTTTTTATTTGTTCAGATGTATGTCTTCATTATATTTCAATACCCACTGAAATTCCTCGCCGCCTTGGAATGTGGGTGCAGACGACCACGGAGGAGACGACCACGATAACACTCTTGTCAATCAACTCTTAATTTGTTGACACTGTCGATGTCTGCTGAGCAGTACAGCCGTCCAATATAACCTGCAGCGGACAGGCATGGGTTCAGACCCTCAGACAGTGTGTGTGTGTGAGTGTGTGTGCGTGTGTGTGTGTGTGATTCTGCTCTTGTAAAGATCACACATGGCTGGTTCAGGTTAGGGTTTAAATTTAGGGTCAAGATTAGGATTAGGATTGGTATTAGATTACCTTAAGTGTACTGTTAATGTCAGGAATTACAGACACTTGAAAGTTTTCACAAGTACAGTAATACAGTTTAAATGTGTGTGGGCTTCAGCCCCTCAGCAGAGTGCTGCGGGATAGACAGTGGTCATAAAGGAGCTGAAAAGTGTTTCACACTTGTGCAATAAAGGGCTCAAGTTACCATCCTGTCAGGGCCAGAAGGCACAGCCAGCCGGGTCGTGCCGGTGGCCCAGCAAGCCAGGTTTCTGAGGCCAGACAAAAACACCTTTCTCTGGGCACAGGAGCTGGCGGCTTGGCCTCAGCTCAAAACATTCCCTGGTGGAGGGGAGGTTCATTCACGTTTTGGCTGGAGACTGTTTTGTCTAAGATACGCAGAGCACGTTTGTAGTCTTTGGGTAGTGTTCGGGGCAGGTGACGTGCATGGACGCACAACTCAATGTCCTCCTGAAGTGAAAGTGGAAGGGGATATGTGGGTTTGGAATTGGATTTGTGTTGCTAGACTGGAGTAGGCCTTGAAGTATGTTGCAGTCAGGGTTTTTGTCAATGGTCGGCCTCTGCAAAGTACATATCACTGCATTATGATAATGGCTTGGATGGTTGAGGCTGTTAAAATTCCATACTGTCCCTAAAGACCAGTTGAAAACAAGGTCACAACATTTCAACATTTTATTTTCAAAACATTACAAAATTATCAAAAACAAATACACTCTATACTGAATATACAATCTTTCGTACTGAAATAAATAACAATATATTATTAAGAGTATTCAACAGAAACATTATACACTCTGAACAATGCACATTAGAGACAGAGGTCATAGCCAAAGCTGCTCGGTCAATGAACTAGAGTTAACAGACAGAGGAGTCCACCTACTGATCCAGAAACACATCAAGATGCTTCCGTCAGATTACAGACTGATGTCTGGGCCGCCGCTTTCCCTCGTTCCAACATCTGATGCTCCACATGACACATTTGGCACCTTGAGGACGTATAAGAACGGTAAAATTTGCTTTACAGTCTTGTAATTCTTTTGAACGAATTCAGCCGCGTGGTTCCTTTCCCTGAGAGAGACGGGAAAGAGAAAGAGGGGGGACGGACAGACAGAGGCGAGCAGACGAAGGGTCTCCCCTGAGGAACATTTCTAAAGACAATTTATATATTTTGGAGAGATAAAACATCTGCCTGTTTGTTCTTCTCATAAATTTTCCAGTCAGTTTTACTGGCTTGTCTCAGCCACCGTCTCCCTGTTCGTGCTGTGTGTGTTCTTTCGTAGCGTGCTGCCTGTCCTCAGCTTTGGACAAGTGCTTCAGACAGCTGTGTTCTTATTGGGTCTTTGAGGGCACCGGAGGCCTAATTCACCTTTTGCTCTTGCCCTTAAATTTTAGAACCACATCAGGGTGCTTTTGTTTCTTTACCTGCTGGCTACAGTAGCTGGTGGATTCCTAAAGTCACTGCTGACCTTAAATATTCTACCAGCCAAAAATGAGTTTTTGGAGTAGAAAGGAACGTCGACATGATGGTTGGTTTCCTGCTGAAGTAGATTAACTTACCAGCCACATACAAGTTTATCAGCATTTGGCTGACAGTTATTTGGTGATTTTCCCATTTCCCGCTTATAACCGACCACTATCTATGTCTGTTCTTCAGGATGAAGTCCTCCTACATTGGACCTGACATTTATGTTTTTGGGTTCATTTCCAACCATTCATCTCTTTGAGCTTGCTGATGCTGGTGCCTTTGATAGGTGTTGAGGGTGGTTGGTTGTAAAGAGGCAGGGTAGGGGTGCTACAGCCTCGTGTCCACAGCTTTTCGGTGGGGACTGTCCACACAGTCCGAGACTTCTTCTTTGGTTTGTCTGTCTTTTCTTTAGAAGTGCCAGGTGACATGGACTGTAGTGGAAACAATGTGAAAATACAATTAGGTGGGCATAAAGTACATTTGAGCTTGACTAACAGTGAATGATGCTTCTTTATTACAGTCTGCTTGCCCACTCAATAATATTAGCTTTCTCTTTCTATCTAGTCCACGCAACCTACTCCTCTATGTCTATGCTGCCCTCACATGACCCGTCCAGCTGCATTCAACCTCAGCTCCCCTTTTTTTATTTAGATAAAATAAATATAACATACGCAGCAGCAGAGAGCGAAGCAGCTGAGCTTAGCAGCGTTTTGTCCTGTCCCTGCATAGCGGTTCTTCTTTGGCAGCAGCAGGATAAAGGACACAGCCAGAGACAGATGGTAGAAGCTGTGGACGTAGGCGTAGTCCCACTCCTGGAGTGAATCGAATAGAGCACATACTATTTAGGGTGATTTATTTTAACATATGAGTATAATTACTTTTATTTTGATGATTGTCACCTCAAAGTAGAAACGCAGCATCAGAGCGAGAGCGCCAAAACAGCAGCCTGGACCGACCTGCTGTGTATACACTGTCTTCTCTGGATACACTGCCCTCAACTGCCTCATCTTCTGCAGCTGAAATTACAACGATATCCAGAAATTAGACACACACACAATTCAAGAGAGAAATTTACTGATTTCATGGCAAGCGGAAAGAAAGGACAATGGAAGGAGAAGAGAAGTGTAAGTGAGGGTTGAGAAAAGAAATAAGTTGAAAAGAGAACAATAAACAATGTAAATAATTAGTGCAAAAGGGAACAAGAGATTAGGAGAAGAAGTTAAAAAAGTTAAACACTATCTCAGACCCGACTATGGACAATAACCTGCCATTCTAATGCCACTCACCCATTTGACAGTGATGATGAAGACTGCTGATCCGATGGGCCCAGAGTAGATCCCATAGCCCCAGCGATCCTGGTAGATCCTCACTGCAGTTGTCAACACTCCAAACATGGTCATACTGGAGCGCTGAGGTTCATCAAAGTCGCCTAGAGCTGAAACAAGGACGCACATACTGTATGAGACAGGAGTTTTTGAAATCATTCAGTTTTTTAAGTGCCCCAGCATGGTGACATTTCTGATATTTAGTCAGCCATTTTTACAATCATTACACTGTCTGATAAAGAGGGTGGACCAATCAGTGAGTCAGCTGTTGAAGCATTTGGCCCTTCACAGCACGTGATTTAAAGCCCTTGTTAGATGGTCAGTGGGTGTGTTTGATCATACAAGAAAGTAACGGTAAGCTGTAATCTCTGAACACATGTGAGCTAAACTCAAAGACACAACATGTGTCATCAACAACTGTTGCAGCCAGGGCTGGTTCTTTTTTAACTCCAACTCCTGTGCTTGCTGTTGAATACTAATAATCATTGTGTTCTGATTATACAAAATGATGGCACAAAAAACTCCAGATACAAGCCCCAGTTTTTCAGAAAGACCAAGAAATGAAACCTTTGCTGTATCTGTGGCAAAATGCATACTAAGACTTACCTATAAGTGTGACCCACATGGAGAGAGCTGTGCCGTAAACACTGAAGTACTCCAGGATGTCATATTTCATGAAACACAGGATGGAGAGGCCTGGTCCATCACATGCATGGTAGATCTACAGAAATACACACCATGTCAAACAGGCAGTATCTAGGAGCAACCTTTACATGCATTCTTAATTTCAACAGCACAATAATTTGACTACAGTAAGCCTTTCTCCATTATAATAAATATGTACTGCAAATAACTTGTGGATTGGCCATTTCAGTGTTGGAATCTGTTTAAAGTTGGAAACATATTTGATTTTGTTCGGTTTTGAGTTATGCACAAAACATACACATCATAATTAGCTAATAGAGATAGCTTATAGGTCATCTGTGCCTAGCAAAAGGTTACAGATTTTGTCCTTTTGTATTTGAGTATTTAAATATGAGATTGTTTACAGTTTACAGTCTTTAAGTGTTAAAAATGTTGGCTAAATAGAATCAATTTAGAGAATAAATAAACAGGTCCTATACTGGATTCAGATTCAATAAAATCCCACTGAACCTCAACATCAGTCTATCACGTCAAAACAGAACCATAAACACATTCTGACCGCAGTGAAGAACATGGTGAAGAAGTAAACCATGGCCTCCATGTGAAAGCCCCTCTTGGCGGCCACGCTGGCTATAGGCAGGAACACCAGGCTGCTGACTGTAGGAAGCAGCATCTTAGCAATAAATGCACCCATGGTGGAGGGACGGCAGTCACAACTCAACTCGAAACTGCAAAAGGTTGTTGATGAAGAATATCCTTTGCGCTTTAGGAGTATATGTAATTTTCGTTTTCAGGTCTCTTAGTCCTTATTGCGTGTGACTAGTGAGTCCAGCGAGTGAATGAGCACGAGAACGCATATACAGCACACATACACTCCCACACAGCATGAACACACCCAGCTGTCCAGTTTGGCCCTTTAAAGTTTAAATGTCCCCCAGGCTGGCAGGTCCACAGAGGCCAGTATGTGCAGTGTCATGGCTGGGCAGCTGTTTGCATACCAGTATGACATAGGAGGGGCTGCATTCAGGGCAAGGGCTAAGATGCCATATTGTAGCATATCTATGGACTACATGACACTATCTGCTAAATTATGATTGTTTTACTTGTCTGTGTGAATAGACAGAATAACTTTTTCTAGTGACTTTGGGTGTCAACATGAATTTGGAATGAGACTTTGAGACCTGTTATGGAAACCATCCAGGCTTGAGCTAGACACTGACTACTTGTCCAGTCTCCTTATTATATATTATACTTGTGATGTTGATACTGAATGATTCCACAGTTTAAGCTTAATTTTAAGCCCATCATTTTATTATGGAGGACAACCTATTTATGTAGTTGCAATTATCATCTAGTCAGCTTTGCATGGCAACAAGGGGCAAAGCTTCAACTTAAATCAGAAATGTTTTGAGGTCAGTCTTCCTGGATAAGAGAGGTGAAGTCCAGTCTGTTTGCTTGCTGCTTTTCTATTCATATGTATGTATTATTTAAACTAAAATATAGCATGCGGTGTTCAATTAGATTGAAGCAACATTACATAGAAAATAGTATTTTTGTGATTTAGCACCCCCAGTTTCAGGGTGTAATACCACTGTCATAAATATGGACAGTTGTACAGGTGGATTTGTGGATTTTGGATTATATTATTTATGGTCAAAAACTAGTGAGCTGACAACTCTGCTAACAGCCAAACATCAAGCAAGTGCAACAGCACAAGACATAGCAGCCAGCTAATATTACTTATTAGTCCAAAAGCATAAAGCCAAGTCTTGCCAACTCTCACAAACCACTTAAAGTCAGTTCCAGATTTACTCTACTGTCTGGCGGGCTCTTGCTCCATCACTCTCCTCTTTTCACTTCTTAGATTTCTCCGTCATTCTCTTCGTTTTCTTTGTCTCTGCCAAGCTCTGACTCTGCTGAACCCAGCTACATTGCCCACTCACCCAGCTCCAATTCTGGTGACTATTCCAGCTTTGCTCCCTGTCTGCATTCCCATGGCCCTGCCCTGGGCCTGAAACCCTTCTCTTCCCCTTAGGTCCATAATGCCTGCAGTACCAGTGGATACACCAACACTACCCTAGTGTTTTGAGCTCACAGTCTGGGCAGGCTAATGTTAGCTAACAGTAGCAATATCTTCAACAAAATTAATGTAGATGGTGGTGTGTGACGGAAGATCGTAAATTAAAGTTACATAATGCAAGATTAATGGTGCCTTGGTTAGTGATACTAACCAAGGCACCATTAATCTGCAGGATCTCATTTTTATTTTATTTTTTTTAAATAATAATAAAACTAAGATCTGCTAGTTTTTGGTAGGAAGGTTACATAATATTGCTTTAAAAGAAACGCTTTGGGATTAGATTTGAAACCATTCTGGAGTACCACTCCAAGTCAACAGATGGAATCTTGTAGAAGACATTAAAATAGCTGTCATGGGTTTCTGTTTGTTGTGGCCGTATAATGTGGCGTTGAGCCCAACCTGCTGAGTTACTCCCATTAAAGTAAAAACATTCACCAAGCACTGGGTAGGGTGGTAAATACTTCTGGTGTGGAAAATGCCCCAATCTGCTGCTCTGACTATGTGAGCAGTAAAATACACAAGATTTCCCTGCCATTATCTCATCATGACACAGCTGAGCTACTGCTCTCTTGGCATTTGGAACAGATTCTTGATTGTGTTGGGTACTGACCGAATGGCCATTTCCACTCATTCTTAAATCATAAATGTAGTTCTGGCACCAAATACTGCCTCAATCAAATGTTTTGGCACACAAAAAAGGGATATCAACACAGTCCACATCATCAAACCTAGCAAAGACAACACCTCAGCTCCATTTCTACACTGCAACAACACATCATTCATTCAGTCTGGCACAACAGCTGAGATTGTCAAAAAATATAAACAGTCTACCAAAACCTCCCAACCCACTGGACATAAATAAATAAGACCATTTATTTATTAATCAGGTATTTATTAAAAGGTGACTAAAAACAATCGAAAAAAGACCTACAAACGATTAGACCCCAAAATGTGCAAACAGCAACATTGGTAGCACCGTGATGATCAACCAATTAGCAAGCAGCTGCATTTGAGAATAGAGCAGTATTACATGTTATTGGCACTTCACAGCTGACATGCTGTGTCAGAAAAACAAATATTTCTCCTGTGATGATACACCATGTGACCAGATAGATTCCTTACTTCCTTACTAGGTATTAGACATGTTGGCATACTAGCATGAGACCTGATGTAATACAACAGAACCCTACCCAACCTCATCAGACAAAATATAACTTGGGCGCTGAGCCTGACTCAGTTGGCTCTCAGTTATGAATCAAATGGACCCATGAAGATCTCATATATACCACTAGAATAAAGTGGAACAACATTTTTATGTAATTTGAGAGAACTGACCCTTTTAAATCTAAAGCTGAGTCAAAGCCAGTATGTGAGTTGAATGTGTAAAACAGCAGAAGGTCTCAGGTTTTATATAAACAGTGGTCATGTGCCATATAAGGCTAATTTCTGTTTGCCTACTGTTAGTGAAGCCATATTTGACTTTGTGCTGCACTGTTGTTCCCAGAAAGGATTTCTGTATGAATGTTTTCAATGATCCCATGATGGTGGTGAGACAGCAGTTGCCTTTCTCTGCTCTCCTCTCAGCTGTTACACCTGCTCAAAGGCTAGAGGCAGTGACACAAAGGGTGCAGTATTGCTGAGGAGTTTCACCCCACGCCTCAGATTCCTCAGCATTTCAGTAACCCGAGCTGTCGGGGCTGGAAACAAACTCTCAGGGCCCGATGGTTTTGGAAACGCTGCCATGGCCTAACCACGCCCTCTGCCGGGAACTTCTCTGCAGATTTAAACCTCCTGTTGTGTTCGAAATGGGTCCACAACCTTTGTTTCCATTTAAAACGCACCAGTCTGATATGTGTTTATATAGTACAAGAAGACGTAGTCTATAAAGTAGTTTGTAGTGTGTAATGTACAAAGCTCAGGATAATGGAATAAGTGCCATTTTTGTAGCTGAACTGGCTTTTACTGTGGTTGCGGGTCACTCTCAGTGACCTTTGGTTTCCCACTACAGTACCCAACAGTTGGTTTGCCACTTTCTGTGAGAGAATGTCCATGTGTCCTATCCATCTGTAGTACCACTGTCATTGTCAGCATGGGTCAAATGACCTTAAGTTACCCCCTCACAAGCCCCTACTCACTCTTCATGACCTGGTCAGTGAAGTCGATTCCTGGGTCTACTTTGGAATTTACCATGTGAAAGTAGGAGAAAGGCTACAAGGCTAAAGACTTGTCACAGACATCAACAGCAGTGTGGACGGTGACTGCACATGCAGTTCTGTTTATACTCTGTGAGGTGTCTTTGGGGAGGGTGACGGTGAAGGGTATTGTAATTCAGCAACAGTGCAATACTACGTCTTACGAACTGGTCCTTTAAAGAATTACAATCAAAATGCACACTAAGCCGGACATTGTAGTGTTCTCTGGTACAGACTATGTAATGATGACACTGTTTTTAAATGACTTCAAACCTTGTTTGGCATTTCTGTACTGCAATGTCTCAATTATTTATTTCTTATTGGCAGACATGAACACCACTACTGATATTGCAATAGACCATGTTAATTGCAATTTAAAGGGACAAAAGATCTCCTACTGATGACCATCCTGACATTGATATTCACTAATTTAATCTGAAGGATCTCAGTCAGTAGACAAAGCTTATCTAGCTTTTGGACACACTAAATATCTTCTTTAATCTAGATTTTTGTAGCAGTGAAATGTGTCCAGGAGAGTTTGTGGCCTGTGGTGACTTTCACCTCAGGATCCCTCAGTCTAAACATGGCGGGTTAGTGTGGGAATGTTGAACAGACTTCCTGGACACATCTGAAAAAACACCGGGCTTCCTTTTGATTCAGTAATAAATAGCAGTCACCTCTGACCCTCAGGCCTTCTTTCACAAATAATTTGAAGGCAGTGCTTATATTTCAGCCAGCCAGTCACTCAGGACAAATGGGAACCAGTACAAGTGGTGTGCTTTACCTCAGTTCTGGTGTTATTTTATCAGTAAACGGTTCTCTTACCAGTTACCGTAATATTTTTTTTTATTGTTGCTTTTAATTTGTCAGACATTTTATTTTAATTCTTTGTTTTGATTTAGATTCCAATAAAACCCCTATTTTGTCTTTTAATTATATACAACATCTAAATATGCAGGAAATTATATTTTTGCTTCAGTTTCCCTTTTCAGAGACTTTTGGCCGTCCTCTTTCATCAAACTTTAATTAAAAGCTAAGCCTTGTTTTTTCTCTGGATACTGTCATTTGAAGGATAGTTTCAAAAGCTCTCGAAGCAAAAACAGCTGTCTGCAAACAATTTACTGCACATGAGTGGGATAATATTTAATATATATTTCATATTTAAGACATAGTTTTGAATTAAGTTAGAAAATAAATAAATAGTTAGAAATTATAACAAATGGCATGGCACACTGAGTCATTTAAGCTGTGAAAGTAGTAACGGTATTTTCATCAGCAGCAGTACTTTTAGGTTTTCCCTGAAACAACATATTACCTTTAGGTTTTAGTTAAATATCACTTGAATTAAACATGCTACTCAGGAGTACTTAAAAGTCAGAGTGAAGTCAAAGTAAAACTGCAATTAAATAAGTTTATTTGTTCGAAATTTTGTCTGATCATGTTTGACAGTGGTAATGATTTCAACATTTTCATGAAGGAGAAAGTTTGCATTGATTTATCATTCATGTTCTGTAGTGATCCAAAAAAGATTCCAACCAAAAGACCAAAAAAAATGGTTGTTTGGACTAAACCTAAGAGAGAGAGAGAGAAAAAAAGTTGAAGAAGCCAGCCAAAGTGAGAGGGTTTTGAGTACAAAATGTCAATCAGCACTGATATCAATAGCAAAACACCAAAGTAGTGATCAGTTACTAGCAGCTGTATCACAGGGCTTAAGAACTCTTGCAGAACATCACAATTTTTACATTAGACAAAAGCCATGTGAAGACAATAGTTTGAGCAGTTAAATGACTTTCCTAAATCCATACTCAGTCTGTATTTGGCTGCAGCAGACAAGCTAATGTGGTTTACCGCTTTTATTACCTAAATTGCTATTTATGAGTGAGTTTTGGAGATTTCAGCCTAAGAGTGGGCTGCCTTCTCTCAAATATAATGGAACTAGATGGCACACGGTTTGTGGTGCTCATAGCAACAAATAATACATTTGGAAGAAAAAAGTCCGGAAATCCATGTTCCAGAAATCATGACCTGTTACTCAAATAATCCACAGAACTTGTTGTGGGTAACAAACTACACTCATTAATCGTAACACAGCGCCAAAGAAGAAGCCTGTCGTTCATGATGTAGATGCATGCTTCCTTCTGTAACTGAGTTGCGGTGGCACAGCCAGAAAAAGGCAAGCCTATACCAGCTTTTTTTTTATGTGGCTGAGAAACATTGTACGTTTTTCTGCTGGCCTTGTCCACAGCAGTGCATAGCCTTGTGTTTGTGATTCCTGTCTGCTACTGGAAACTGGGAGCACGCTTACTGCTGTCTACTGACTACTTCATACAACCCCTCTTAAAAATACCCTTTAAATGCAACACACATTGGCCATGTTACAGACCGCCATGTCATATGGACAGTGTTAGGGTACTGTAGTGACTGCTATGTGTCAGTGGTATTTGAGAAAATTGCTTTTCTGGAGTGTTGACATGTGTTGACACAAATAGGACAGGGGTGTATCCTGATGAGTTGATGTGCGTCTACATGTGATGTCATGCGTCAGGACACCAGCAGTTACATGCTGATGTGGTGTTTTTATTCACATAATTCATTGCCGGTGTTTGTTGCCCATTAGATTAAAAAGGCAAAAAAACTAATAATGCTGCATCGACTGTCCCAAATTCAGCTGAACTTCCAGGTTCTTTCTTCTTTCTTTTAGTATGTATCTATTTTTCCATCCAAGTGTTCTAAGGACGAAGTGTGTTTTGTTTCACACATTTTAGAGCGAAGCTTTTTTTTTTTTTCATTTAATTTTTTCCTCTTCCTGTGGTTGTGTTTATAACGCCTTTAATTGCTCCTTTGTCTGCATGCACCAACCCTAATGACTCCAGACTTTGTTTGGCATGCTGCAAGTGGGCACACAAAAAACACCCATGGGAGTGTTGTAAGCCCTCATGCAACATGTTTTCTCTATAGCGTTTATTTTTTTCATCGTGTGGAGAGTGGTGGGCTTTAATTGGTGGTGGGCGGTGCTTATTCCTCTGGTCTGGCAGCCTCCCTAAGCTTTGTCTATCTGCTTATAAATCTGGCAATGGAGCAGAGCAACGGCTAATGTAGCCAACAGACACACTGGCAGCAAACTTAGATGAAGGAGAGAAATGGATGGAGGAGGATAAGGGGCCACAAAGGGATGGAGAATTAGAAAACGTCAAAGAGATCAAAGATTTCTGACAGGAGTAGCTGCTCAAGTCCAGTTTGCCAAAATCTGTGTGAATATGTACAGAGCAATATAACAGAATTACACGAGAGATCAAGAGAGAGAAAAGAGAGTAATGAAGGGAACAAGTGCAAAGCTGCAAAGAGACAGCTGTAGAAACAGAGAGAAGTGAAGAAGACAGTGTGACTGAAAGAGGAGAGAAAGAAACATAAAGAGTGGTTGAGAGGGAGGGGTGAGAAATAACAGCAGAAAAGATAGAGAAAAACACGAGTGAGAAGAGGAGGAATCGTAATACAGCCAGAGGGAGCGAGACAGACAGATGAGGAAAAAGAGGGGAAGACGACATGGTGGGCAGACATGGTGGCCCTCAGACGTCTGCTCGTCCTCCTCTCATTATTCACTCTTCTCTCCTCGCCTCATTCCTCCGTCTGAATCGCTGTCTTCCCATGTGTTTTTGGCTTTCTCTGTGTTTGTCAGTGTGTTTCGGAGAAAGACAAATCCCGGTTCACCATCACTTAAAGGAGTATTTCACCTGAAAAGTTCATTATGCAAAACCTTAGCATGCGCTTCAATTCCAAAATAACTGAAGACTTCAGGAATTTGTTCTTCGAGACACCTTTTGACAAATTTTGGCTAAATTTCCAAACTGCTCATATAATTAAAACCGGTTCTTAACTCTAAATGTTTCTGTATTCATCAAACACAAGCTTTTAGAATTAAATTCACAAGTGAAGTGAAAGTGAATTACATGTGTATATAATGTTGACAACACTGCAGATTGGAATGAGTTCTCCAGACTATTATTTGAAAACAAAATAAGTAGATGCAGGAAGGTGCAGGTTTTTGAATATGACGTCCTCAGTTACAGTTTTTAGCTTTATCGTTTTTTTCTCACCATCAACAGTCATTGTAGGCCAATAAGTGTTCCGATTACATAGTTTGCCCACCAGAGGGAACTGACAAGTTTATTTTTCATCTGTAAAATGTCGTACTCTGTATTGTTAAATTATTTTTCATCTGTAAAATGTCGTACTCTGTATTGTTAAAACAGAAAAATCTTAAATACCTAATAAATCTGAAAGATTGTGAGGTATTTTATATATTGTTTTTATGTTTTGATCAATTTTATTGCTAATCAGTGAACAGGTTTTTACGTAACTTCCACAACCTTTTTGACTGATCTGTATAGACTCGGGACAGACTTTCCGGGAAAATTCAAAGGATGCACACTCTGGAGTGCTCTCTCTTTTTGCTCCCTGACAGTGTCAGTAGTATGCTAACAAACGACCATAGTTCAGAATCCAACACAAAGTCCAAAGCAGTAGCTAGGAATAGCTAGTAAGTAAGCTATTAGCTACTAATCGGAAGGTCGCAAGATACTGAAGCCCAAATCTGTATTGTGATACAGAGTCCGCCCCATGTACAGAAGGCTCAGTCCTTTATGCAGCGGTCCGGGGTTCGAGTCTGACCTGTGGCCCTTTGCTGGGTGTCATTCCCTCTCTCTCACTCCCCACTTTCCTGTCAATCTTCAGCCATATCTGTCAAAATAAAGCTTGAAAAAGCAAAAAAACAAACAAACAAAAAACTATATAAATACAACTCCAGTGAGCATGTTTGCAGGCAGAATACATCCTGTATGTCACTTTTGAGCAGTGACCAGGATAATGCTCACATCATAGGCATAAAATCTGAGCATGAGTGACAGGTAGCTGACTGCAGTTCACTCAACAACCATCAACCATTACCCATGTTTATATGTTTTATGTTTAAGATAAATGAGAATGTGACAATATATACTGTAATATTTAAATAATTTTTAACTCATATTAGTATGGTCCAGAAAAGTCATTCTCCAGACTTAATAAAGCACATATAGAAAAGAAACAATATTCAAGTTGCGAATAAAACTTTTTTCTTATTTTGCTTTTTAACTGAAAATAATCACAAAGTATAATATTTAGCAGCTAAAGAGACAGATTTTGACCAAACGAGAGCTTAAGTGAGTATTGGACTTAGGGTACATTCATCAGGTGGAAATGAATATGAGTAGAATGGTTGAGAATGTTTTTTTGCTAGATGCGTAAATCGTTATAAATTAGCCACGACAACTTCATAAGATGATAAGATCACGTAAAGTCACTGCAGCAAAACACTTTTCTCATCTTTTGCTGCTGTTCACTTATGTCTATAAAGCTGCCATATATCCCTGGGATATCTGCATCCAGATCTGCATACCGAGTTCATGTGCATGGTGCAAAATCCGATGGGCGCTGACAACTCATGTAAAATACTGCGTCTGCACTTTTCCTTCTTCTTCCTTTACTACTCTAACTGCTCCTACTTCTTTTTTATAATTGCATTTGCTGCCTGATTAGAGTTCATCACTTCAAGAACAAAAGATAATTTGCCCATCTCAAACTTCCTCCACAAACATTAAAGAATAACTTTGCTATCATTTTCACAGTTTGGTAAGTCATCTCACACTATTAAGACACAAATCGAGAAATAACGTCAAACAACAGTATATCAGCACTGACTCTGAGTATTGGCAAAGTATCACTACTGTGTTGCACATATGCAGATAAAATTATTTATTCTTTGACCGTTTTAGGACAGTAGATGTGTCAGATTAACTACAGAATAAAAGCATCATGGTTTTTGTGCGTGCACAACTATAATAATAGTCTTTTATTGGCTACAAAAAATACATTATTACAACCTGAGAAAAATGGATGAGAAAGCCTCTTCTGGAAACTGATGTTTCAACTCAGTATGGAGGCAGTGGACCCAGGGGAGGAGTGCACTGTGGGAAATAGGTTATAGTTCCCTTCTGTCTCCAATCTGTCTGTCTGTATCTTTGTCCATTTGTTTGTCTGTCTCTCAGAATAATACTCTTCACCCCAACAACAGATTCATAAGGAAAGATGGCGGTAAACAGTAGGAAGGTGTAATGTAGACGTAGATGTAATAATAACAGGTAATATTTGCAGAGATTTTTTTATATCCAGTAGACTTGAGATGCTACAGTAATAAACTTTCCGATTTAGAGAAAAAAAAAATGGTCAGAGAGAATGAAAACAGAGCAGCCAGCCAGAGTTGCTCCTGTTTTTGTTTTTTTTTTGTTTTTTTTCTCTAACTCCTCTGATCCTCCCACCTTCTCCCTCTGCTGCCACTCTGCTGCTCCTGCTGACTGGGGAGGAGGAGGAGGAGGAGGAAGAAGAGGGATGCAGGGAGAGCACACCTTACCTCCCTCCCTTCCTCTCTTTCTTCCTCTCTTTCTTCCTCCCTCTGTCTGTCTCTCCCTCTTCACTCCACAGTGACAGCAGCACTCACTAACACACCACAACACACCACTGCTGTCGCTGGCACGCTAACACACACACACACACACACACACACACACACACACACACACACACACACACACACACACACACACACACACACACACACACACACATACACACACACATACACTCACACGCACACACAAACACACATACTGTGTTGAGCGGCATCCTCAACACAGACCGAGACGCCCTTGGACTGCTGCAGGCGAGGTGAGTGGGTAAATATTTGAAACCTCCTCTGTGAGTGTGTGTATGTGTGTGTATGTGTTCATGTTGTGTTAGGGTTTGTGTAAGTTTGTGTGCTTTATTGTGTATTTTGGAATCCAGTGTGTGAGTAAGTTTTTGTGTGTGTTCGTGCATGTGTTGGCTGTTTGCATGTCTGCATGAGCTGGTGTGGTTTTTCATCTGCTGTGTGTGTGTGTGTGCATGTGTGTGCGTGTGTGTGTGTGTGTGTGTGTGTGTGTGTATTTACGAGGTACACCAGAGCCAATGAGACTTGTGTTTTGCACCAGACCAAAACAAATCCACAAAATAATGCTGACTCTCTTTCAGAAGTGTGTGTGTGTGTCTGTGTGTCTGTGTGTTTTTGTGCAGGCATGCATGTGTATGTGTGTGTGTGCCTGGAGAGGCCAGTCTGTCTGGAAACTTGTCAGATGTTGGGAGTGTGTATGTGTGTGTGTGCATGTAAACTAGTGAGGTAGAAGCTAACATTTGTGCCAGTGCTACTTGTCAAACTGTGGATTCTGGTTTTTGTGGCTCTAAACTGTTGCAGAAAATTACAGGGTAAAACCTCCCCACATTTTGCCTGTTGAGTTTCACTTTAAAAACGTACTAAATCTGCTCTTAGTATTGTAAAAACGTATTATCCACTGACACTAAAGGACTAGCATCAAGCATACTTTAGGTCATTATTAAAGATAGAAGTCACTGATGATGATTTGTTTGTGTTAATTCAAGGGCTATTTTTCCTCCATCGCAGGATGTCACTTTAATCTTTTATAACTAAAAAGCAAAGCGGCGACCTGCGTGGCTAAAAACTGCAGTTGGCCAAACGGCCACTTGGCTGGCTGCAAAAGCGAGTCAGACTCCATAAACCCCAATGTTAAAAACAAGTCGCAACCTACATGGCTGTGAAGTGAAGACTGCGTAAGTGCCAAATTCTGCAGTTCCTTAAATGGCCACTTGAGACTGGCTACAGAACAAGTCAATCTCCATAAGTCCCCATGTTAAAATGTACAACTTTCACAGCAGAAATAAACATGTTTTCAGCCTGGTACAAAAAAAACTGTTTTAATCTCTGTAAACTAATTTCCCCGTTCATGACAACCGTACTGAGGCTGAATTTCAATTTAGCGCACCCATTCAATTTATATAAGCATAAGCATAATTAAGCATGGCCACCTTGATTGACAGGTGGGCTGCCTCAGCTCCACCGACGATCCACTGTCTTTTCCCATTTTATGATTAGCTGGGAGGTGGCAGAGGCAGGACTGCTAAGAAGGTGATGGCCAGAGCCACCACAGTCTGAGCTTCAAAACTGTTCTTCAGAAACCTATGGATGACATCACAGATACAACGTCCATGTTTTACACTGTCTACGGTTAAAAACACAAATTCAAATTATATTAAGGCTTCAAGTTATGCATAATTAAGAGCTTTGCTCATTTTTGGATTAGCTGGTAGGCAGGACTGTCAACATGGCAGCAGTCTTAAGAAACCTGTGGTTGATGGCACTGAAACTACATCCATTATTTATGTTTTTATACAGTCAATGGTCTAGAAATCAAAGTTACAACTGTATCAAATTTGGTTTAAAGAATGATTAGATAATAACATACAGTGACTGGCTCAATGGTATTTAAAAAACTTCAATCCAGTTACCGAGCTAAAACTAATGCACTCCTTCAGGAAGGTTATAATCTACAGTTTCTGTTCAAACTTTGTTCTAGAGAGTTGTAGTATTCTTGAATTGTATTACTATACTATATTACTATATTACTAATATGTGATGTTAACTTTCTAATATTTAGTCTACCCTCACTGATATAAATAGGACGAACAACACCATTTAAATGCAGCTGAAATAATGACTGTTAGTAACTACTGTAAGTTTCTATTTGCAGAAAGTGAGTGGACCGTCACGACGGCAAATTCTAATAATGGCTTGCTGTTTTATAGCTAAATACACAGTGTCTGCGCTTTTTTTGTCTAGAGGATGGTGATAGTGTAATGTAGAAGCAGCATTTTTATCTTTGGATTTTATGTTGCTGACGTTTACATTTCTGCAGGTGGCTCTCTTTATTGATATTACTGCTCTCAATAATATCATTTTATTTTATGTTTATGAACAAAGCCATTTTTCAGACTGAATATAGAGTGGCAGCAATGTGTGCTTCACCAACGTGCTATTAAACTGCACAGACTTGCTCCAAGAAGTCTGGTGGTTAGACAAACCACTAATGGGCTCACTTGCCTTTGCAAAACCTGCTTGGGAGTCATTTGGTTTTGGTTTCATTGCAAGTGAATGTAATAGAGTTGAAGTGAGCCTCATAGTTTTCCTGGGAAAGCTAGCCTTGAAGAAGAAGTCAATAAATAGGTCAGAGTTCAAGTGTGAGCAATCTACACTGGCTTCTGTTTGCTCAAGGGGCAACTAAACTCCACTGACCTCTCCTCAACTTCTCAGACTGCCTTGCTTACTCATCCTCTCCTCTTTCCTTCTTTCCCTTTTTAACTCCATCTCCTTATTCATCATCATCTTCTCTTCTCATGTCTTCATCTGTCTGTCTGCCCATCTGTCTGTCTGTTAGCTCTCTTGGTTTCCTTTACAAGAGGCCGAGGAGAGCCCACTTTGCATGTGTACTTGAGAAGGGACTGCCGCTGGGAAAAAAGACTAGAGTAGAGAAGAACAGAGAAAGACGAGAGGTATGCTCATGGAGCAAAAGACAGAAGGGATGAATCTGTCCGCTGACAAGCAGACATCCACAACTACCCCGCACTCCTCCAAGTTCGACCAATATGGGCTCTGGAAGGCAGGCAGTGACACTAATCACACTGTGAATATGTCATCCCACTTTATTGTGTCACAGATATTTAAAAGAATAAAACTAGTGGTTTTCATATAAATCGAATCAACAAAATCGTCCATCTAACCAAAAATCTATCTATAACCAAAATTATGCATATTACCGAAAAATATGCATATTATTATTTCAGCTTTCCATTACCACCAAGTGACTGCAGTGTCCTGAGTTTAAAGTTGGTCTGGAATTTTCTTGTCTTTCCTATTCTGTGAACTGGCTAATTTAGTTTTAGTGGTTATCATTTTAGGTATATGAATTACTGGTAAAGTTGTGCAGGTGATAGTCATTACATTGGATCTGCTTTTGGACAATTATTAAGGAATAATTGTGTCTGGCCTGCAGTCCCAACATGTGCTTTTCGAAATAAGAACATTGTGGCAAAGCTCGGCAGGTAGAGCGGGTTGTCCTACTAACTGAATGACCATTTGAATGTCTAAGTATGTGCTGAATGAACAGATGATTGTAAGGAGACCCCTGTCTATAGGAAATATAGACACAAACATGCTGATGTATGCTGATTAAAGGGTGGTAAGAGTATCTCATTACTCCCTCTTTAGGAATGCCATATTATTATTATTATCATAGTATAAGTACAGCAGCACGATTCAAAATAAAAGCACTCAGGTGAACTATTGTCTTAGCACCAATCAGTCAGTACTGTATAAAGAAGTATCTGGGTGTCCCTGGTTTTATATGAACCAGTGTGCTTGCTGCACAGTGCAAATTACAGTGTTCAAAAGGATGAGAGTATATATAAAGGAGATGGAGTGTGGTTCTTTAGGTTTAAGTTTATGTTTGTTATTTTTATAAATTAACAGTTTGAATGACAAAATGTAAATAAAAGTGGTAAAAGTGTCATATCTCAGTTGCCAGAGTCCAAGGCAAGGCTTCGAATCACTTGTCTCTGTCTGATTAACAGTCCAAAACCGACAATATATGCAAGTTACAATTGTGTTAAACAGAGGAAGGCCACTAATACAGTGGATATTTTGCTGGATAAATGAATGAAACAATAAGTCGATCATCATCATGTCATGTCAGCTCAACCTCAACATTTCTATTTAAATTGTACGATATCCACATTACAGGTGGCTAACCGTGCCTGGCTAATATCCAGTATTAGATAATAAACGTCCAGTATTGGTCTGATGTATCGGTCTGACTGCTCTGCTTCGGTCCAGCCTCCCAGGGGACAGACTACTGCTGTCTGTCTGCCAGCGCTACAAAAACAAGACAGAGAGGCGAGGGGCCCCAGGGGGCCGTCAGGATGAGGACGGCACAGGGGTGAGGTGGGGGTGGAAGGATGAGGGGACTGTGTTTACTTTTGTCCTCTGTGCATGCCCTGCTCGGATGGCTGGGAAATGACAGCAAAAGCGAGGAAGAAGGAGGAAGACCCTGTCTGGACAAGCAAGAGGCAACAGGCCAATGTGTGTGTGTGTGTGTGTGTGTGTGTGTGTGTGTGTGTGTGTGTGTGTGTGTGTGTGTGTGTGTGTGTGAGAGAGAGAGAGAGAGCCAGAGAGATCCATAGAGAGCATGAAATGGAAAGATTGAAATTTTGGGTGTGTTTCGTTATAGGGGCAAGAACTTCGATATGTGTGTGAGCTCCTCTATCTCTGTGAGCACCAAATTGTGTTTGGTTAGGATACTGTGACCAAGTCAGGATGTTTCAACCAATTGAAGATACCATGGCAAAGTAAGAACTTTGTAGTAAAGTGAGGACTTTGTGGCAAAATAAGGATATTCGACCCGAGTGAGGGACATTGCAGCAAGGAGAAGACAATTTACCAAAAAAAGGGTTAGTCAAGTCCAAGTTAGTCAGTCATTTTGGTAAACTGAAAACATTGTTGCAATCTAAAGACATCAGGCCAAAAATGAGTGTGAATAAGGTGTTCCAGCAAAGTGTAGCAAAATGAGGATATTATGGTGAGGAAAGTGTACTAAAATAATAAAGTTTCAGTGAAGAGAGGTTATTTTACATTGTGGCAAATGAGGATGACTGACCAAAGTGAGGACATTGTAGCGAAGTGAGGACATTGTGGCAAAGTAAGGACTTTGTGACATGCAATATGAGGACTATTTTGGTTGAGGTGCGTTGGTCCAATGGAGGACGTCGCAGCAAAATCAAAGACATTTTGGCCAGTCCACACAGTTGTGGGGCCATTTTAGGGCAACAGCTTGGTTTAAGATTGAGGTTTAGACTCAGGTTTAGGTCATGGTTAAGGTAGCTGTGATGAATAAGGTTAGCATTATGGGATACAGTAAGCATTATAGTGTGTCTTATAAATGTGAATAAGCATCAGAGACAGAAGTCTCTGTGTTAACAGCACTCAGACTACGAGAAAGTATATGGCTGTGTGTGTTTTTGTGTGTGTACATTCATGCTAGAGCATTTGCATGCCTGTATGTGCACAAGGCTCAAGCTTAGCGTGAATGTGCACGGTGGGCAGTGTGTATGTGTGAGTGTATGTGTACTCAGTCACGCCACTGGCTGTGTATACACGTGCAGCTGTGTCTGACCGAGTGTCCGTCTCCTCTGTGTGTGTGTGTGTGTGTGTGTGTGTGTGTGTGTGTGTGTTTGGCAGCTGGCCGGGCTCCAGCTGTGTCTGGTTGGATAATGAAGTCCAGGTGCTGCTGCGCCTGCTTTAAGACACCTGTCACCAATATTTAGTGCCAGAGAAAGCCAGACTGCAAACAGGGCGAGACGAGCTGTTTGCTTATTTTAACAAGGCTGCCTAACTGGACCTGAGGACACGGGATGTACTATGAGCCCTTTCCTAGAAGTTCGTCTGTGTGTGGATAAGTATGTGTGTAAGAATACTGTATGTGAGCATATGTGCAGCCTCCAGAAATCATTCATCCCACAACTTTTGCTGATTCAGACATTGCAACCAAGAGTGTTTCCTTGAAGTTTCGGCTCATAAGGTCAATATTTTAATAGATTTGTGTTTTCTCTTTCTGAAATTTTATTAACACATATCTGCTTTGTCATTTGTTGAGGATAAACATAATTTAATTTCATCATCAAGTTTAGGTAAAAACACAATATCCAGCTGTTAATGGGGGTTCAATATTGCAAGTGATAATGTGCTTTCACAGATCATACAAATAAACAAAAGAGATTTCGGTTATGTTGATTTGAGAAATTTCTATTGAATATTTATTTTCTTATTTTACAATGAAACTGCTGTCAATCTAAACATCCATGAAGGAGCTGCCATACTCCAGTACTGCTGAGATAAGTATTTTATACTCTAAACATAACTTTTTGGTTCAGTATTCCTTTAAATCAAAGCCTTCATTGAGTCATTAAACTCGTATATACAAGTACCCTCCTTTTCCGGTGTGTCTGTGCCTGTTCATGTTAGCCTTTACATACAGACATCTACATTTCCTTTATAGTCTGAAGAGCCAAACAAAGGCCTACCTGTGTAAAGTTCTAGGAAACTTACCTTCATCCTTCCAGCACATTGGGGCTTGTTTAACTTTTTACACGGGCCCCTCCGCTGTCCAACTCCCGTCTCCAACACCTGTAGCCTTTCAACAGCCTGTCTGTGTCACCCTCCACATGCCAGCGCCAGCCCACCACGGACTGCCAACACATTCAAATACCTGCCG
Source organism: Larimichthys crocea (assembly GCF_000972845.2). NCBI lineage: Eukaryota > Metazoa > Chordata > Actinopteri > Sciaenidae > Larimichthys > Larimichthys crocea. Next base: position 41,399,444 of record NC_040013.1, read on the forward strand.
CTGGCACGCTGGCTTCGGTGTGAGCTTGCATTGTCTGAGAAAATGCCCTTCACTTGCTGTGCTGTTGTTTCCCTAGTGTTTCTCTGACGTGCTTGGAAACCTGACATGCATACTGGGTTACATTTAAAGCACAGTTTACCTGATGCTGTAATCCGAAACATATTTTAGCTACCAGCTTTATACTCTAATTCAATTAAGGAAATAATATGAGTCAGGCAGGAGCTTTATAAACACTGAGAAACATTGTTTATGTAAGTGCATTTAGGACCCTGTTAGACAGAGGAAGAATCCCTTTATGGAGACTCAGTATAAAGGATTATGGGAAACATAGCTCGAAGCATCTGAAACAATCAAATATTCAAAAAAAGGTAAAACATATTGGTTTTGGTAGTTTTTGGGCCATTTTCCCCAATCCTGACTTAAGCTCTATACGTTGTAGTTGTCAAATCATAAGCAAATCATTTATCAAATCATATAAAATCATTACTTATAGTAGTAAATATTTCAGTTAAAATACCTTCATCAGGCCATCAGAATGTAAATTGCAACTCTGCTTTCTGTGCCACATTAAGTGTTGGAGGTGTGTCCATTTTTTGCTGTTTGAATTGTCTCTGTTACTACTGCTATGTGCACATGAATCCTGAGTCTTGGATCAATACTGATGTGATTTATTGCCAAACACCCTCCTCTCTGTGTGCAAAGGTGAAAGACAGCAGCAGCACTTCAGGTATCCCCCCTTAAACAACCACAGATGTTCTTGGGGGTGAGGGATTTCACTGGAGAGTCAGAAAGGAAATATTACGACCACAAATGTGATCTCGCGGCGTAAAAAAAAAAAAATCTGACTTCAGGCCCTTCTGTGGGTTTGGAAGCTAAGAGGCCTCAATTTGGAGAGGGAAAAGACATGAAAAAACACCCACACGTCTCAGCAATATGCTTTCATCCACAATTCACTTAAGTGCCTGGACGTGGGTTTTTAATGCCACGAGAGCTCATTAGTGGTCATGATATTTCCCTTCATACCCTTCAGCCTTTGTTAAAGACTCATCACTGGGTGCTTCCATCTAGAAAAACAGACAGATTTCTGGCCCAAATTCCCTCCATTAATCATAATGTTGGCCGGCTGGTATTTGGTCAAAACTGTCAGATGTATGATGTTGGTCTGAGTGTTTAACACTTGAGTGGTTGCTGATTTTCTGGCTGTGTATTATCTTTCATCACAAACAGATTTAGACAGAAATATTACAGATCATAAGGGTGACATTTTCCCAATATTTTTCTCTCATGTTTTCAAAAATGGTTTAATAAGCATCAAGGGTCCTATTATTTTACTACTACACAGTGCTACATCAGTTTCTCTATTTTTTGTGCAGATATTAAATCTCTCTCTCTCTCTCTCTCTCTCTCTCTCTCTCTTTATCTATCTATCTATCTATCTATCTATCTATCTATCTATCTATCTAACAAGGATGAGGGTGTGGTCATGGGAACAGTTCGGGGAGACGGGCATCGTCCTGCTGGGCTTCCTGACACTGGCGGTGTCTGTGGGGAACCTGTCCACCCGGGGCCAGCAGGTACACAACATAATCTGTAATGACAGCACTGACGACTTACAGCATTATTGGTTGTCTAACAAATATGAAATGTATGACACTCTTGACTGTAATGTGATGACACCAGACAGACTGAACTGTGTTACTTTTAGGAAATGTGCCCATTAAGTATTGTAACACACAAAACAACTAGGGCTGAAATTGCTAGTTAACTAGCATATGGTTAACAATATTTAGTATTTTCCTATTGCGAATTACTAGTATTGATGTGTGTTAATGCTCTAGAAAATCAGCAAATTAAACAAATTTGGTCTCAATTACAAAAGGGTTTAAACATTTTGGAGGTCAGTGGAAGAAATCCTCTTTGTACTACATAGTCAAATGAATCTGGACCAAAACTGGTTGGAGGTGAGAGCACCTAAGGATAGACAGAGATAGACGCAAGAGACCAGCTGGTGTAATTTGCATTGAAATTGTCACCACTGTGAAGAGTGTTGTGTTGGTATAATACAACACTAAAACTGTCATCAGAGTATGGAGTAAAGACTCAAAAAAAGCTCTGCTTTATTATATACAGTTGTAGATACAATAAATACATTGTTTGGCCAGTCTGTATAAACTTGTGCAGACTAAATCACTTTCAACGTTTGCACCTCTTGTCATTTCCCTCCGACATGACATGACAAATTCTAAAGAAAAGGTCTCCATCACTACAACACGCATCTAAGCAGCAACATCAAAGCCGAGGAAATCTTTAGAGATCTGAGTCATAGTGACTTGTCAGCACCACGCAGGGTGGAATCACTTTTTCTGCTGGTTGTCTTTCCCTGTTCCTGCTGGTGATGATGCCGTCTGTGTTGCCCTCACATGTCTAGTTTCCCTTTTAGGTCTTAGTCTTACTTTTCCCCAGTTAATCTTACCTTGTTAACACTTTCAATGCATGACTCCTATTTGTAACAGAGTATTTCTATACCATGGTATTGCTACTTTTACTTAGTACAAGGTTGAGTACTTTTTCCCCCACTGTTAGTCAGTAACTTAGTGTGTTAGATCACCACACCAGTATATAATTAGTTAACCATAATTCATGTGTATTATTTCCTTAACGTAAGGGAGATTATTTAACCAATAACATGTCTGCTTGATGTCCTTCAACATTTTCACATTTAGTATCACTTCCATGTACTGTAATGCTACTTAATGGAAGTTAACATTATTGAGAGGGGTATCCTGAGGCAGCTTGAATGTTTACTTTCACATCAAATGTCAAACATGGAGGATTTCTGTGGACTTCCTCTTCTTGTTTATACCAAAGCTACATACAGAGATGACTAGGATGGTAGATCCATCTGCCTAGAAAAACTGAGAGCCTGTCACTAACAGATATTTTATTGGTGTCATGTCAAATGATTTCAAATATAAAGTCAATTTCAGGACGGAAAAAAGATTTAAGGCTGACTGGAGTGAATTTAAAAACATAATAACATGCCAAGTATTGATAGTAGCTTTAAAAAGTAGCCTGAGCACTGTGATTGTTGTCAAACTGATCTGTCAGTCCTCTCTACCCTAACTCTGTTCTTTCTTCTCTCTCTCTCTCTCTCTCTCTCTCTCTCTCTCTCCGAATCCATCTATCTCTCGCTGTCTCTCTCTCACTTACGCTCTCTGTCTGGTATTTCCAGTGTCTCTCGCCCTCTCTCACAGCTGCTCTATCTCACACCTTTACAAGGAGCTCAGTGCACATTCCAGCTCTCACTCTCATGAATCTGCCTGAATGAAAGGACACAGGCATCGACCTGAAGTCATTTTGCTCCTGCACATCAGGGATATGTGAAAGGCTGACCGCCTTTACACACTAGAGTACAAAACACTAAATGATGCTCATTTGTTATCATTCTATTTCTCCCAATCATTTGTACAGCAGTTTTACACAGTTCAGAGTACTACTAAAACTTGCAGTTACTGTAACTGCTATCACTGTTATTAATACTCCATAATTTATAGATAACAAATACAATTTTACAAAGGCTTGTACTACTACTGCAAATGCTACCACACTACTGATATTTAAATATGGTTGAGTTTAAACACTTACTGACCGGTTATGGCAATAGCAGCAGTACTGTGGGCACACATGTGAAGTTAAAGTTTCAGTGAATTTCCGCAGATAAATACAGATTTTTTAAAAATCCAACCAGATACATGTAAGATTTATGACGAGGCTTGTGACAGAATTTGCGGATTCTGGCCTCAATATCACCCACATGCAACAAATCAAATATAATCTGCTTTTAGGGAAACAGGCCTGGTCATATAAAGGCTAAATTGTGGCCCATGCAAAGCTCAGAGCCTCAGAGCTCAAGGTAATGTGGCTATGATCTTGCAGACACATTTTGATAGATTCATCACTTAGTCCATTGTGGTGTGTGGGTCAAATGAACTTGGTAAGCAGTGGGCCATCAGTCAAACAAAATAATTTGTTACTTAATAACCTCCTTCTCACAAAATCACAATTGAAAGTACAGCTACAGAGAAAAATAACAGCTTCAGTCATCTGATTTGATTCACTAAATAAGCTAAAAGGGTTTGGTGCCAGATTCAGATGCACAGTTGCTTTTCTATCGGTCTTAATTCTGTTAATATGACTAATGCTACGTCTACAACTGAGGCACAACTCTTTGTGTATCTATGTATCTGTGTATATGTGTATGTGTGTTTGTTTTCAGGAGGACGGCGTGGCGTCCAACAGCCTAGAGGAGGAGCTGGAAGTGACCACGTACTGGTGGGGTGAGTGGGCCAAGTGGACAGCCTGCACTCGTACCTGTGGAGGGGGAGTGATGTCACAGGAGAGACACTGCCTGAAACAGAGGTTAGTCAGTCTACACACACACACACACACACACACACACACACACATTTTAGAGTTTTTCAATCAATCAATCAATCAATCAATCAATTCACTTAATTATCACATACCATATAATAATAGAGGTACAATCAAAGTGAACTGTATTTCCATAAGATCGCATTTTTTAAAATTACAAATGGGGTAAAATAGGATTGTAACACAAATAGAACAGAATCATGTATCACTGCTCATCAGGGTCATGGTGGGACTGGAACATATCCCAGCTGACTTTAGGCAAGAGGCGTACACCCTGGACAAGTTACAAGTATATCACAGGGCACATAGAGACAAACAACCATTCACACTCACATTCACACCTACGGGCCATTTAGAGTCACCAATCAACCTGTTAACTGCATGTGTTTGGACTGTGGGAGGAAGCCAGAGTATCCGCAGAGGACGAAGGCCAAGGTTCGAACCAGGAACCTTCTTGCTGCGAGGTGACAGTGCTAGAAAATAAGAAAAGAAAAGTAGAAGAAAAAAGTCCTCATTTCCTAGTGGCCTGAGGATAGAAGCTATTCCTGAGCCTCTCCATGCTATGTTGTGGTGTGTCTGGAACCTTTTTCCTGATTGGAGCAGGTAGAAAAGGTCATTATCTGGGTGGTTGGAAACCTTGATGATTGTCCAAACCTTTTTTATGCAGCGTCTGGTATACAGTAGATGTATTTCAGGCAGAGTAGAGCACCACCTATTGTACATTCAGCTAAATAAATCACTGACATTGTTTGGAACTTGACAGTCTCTGTTGGCTTTGAAATAATGATCAGAATCAGAAATCAGAATCAGAAATACTTTAGTAATCTCGCAGGGAAATTGTGTTCATAACAGCAGCTCCCAAACGGTAAGTTAGATAGTAGTAATACCAAGAAAACTGAAAATAAACAGAAAATAGAAAAAATATATATAATTTAGTAGATTCATATATTTAGGGTGAATTGTACTTTAAGCTCACACAACACGCATCTTAACCTGATATACTATTAGCTTCCAATGTGATTTATATCTAATCTTTTTTACATGTTGTTATTTCTCCAAAGAAAGAAAGTTGCTGCTGGGAAGGACAACATGACCTGTACAGGAACTGCTAAGAAATATCACCTCTGCAACACTAAAGTGAGTCACAGACTTCTAGTTAATTTCTCAACACTCAAACAAACACAGTACTGACAGTAGAGAGCCGCAGTCGTTTGTGGTCGGCCTTGTCCAGGCAAGACTGTATGTAGCTGTTTGAAAGTGAAGCCGGGCGGGGCTCGAAGCGGTCGTACATTCTCAGAAAACCATCCCTGCACAAATAAACGCTTTAAAAGAATTTATTTGTACAACATACTATAAAACCAAATCTTAACAAGTATGAATCAGACCTTTTAATGGTCTGTGCTGTCTCTCTGCACTACAGGAATGTCCTGCCACTGGGAGGAGCTTCAGAGAGGAGCAGTGCTGGTCCTTCAACTCCCAGTTTTACAATGGGAGGAACTACCAGTGGAAACCTCTGTATCCTGGTAATAACACCCATAAAACGCTTTGACAACTTCTTATTACCCTATTAAACAGAGGTGACTGAGGTCTTTGCTGTCTGAGCTGCAGTGCTTCAACGTGCCCTGCATCCAGAACAGTACCATCCTTTAGTTCTTATAACAAATGTTGTCTTCTGATATGCTTTATATCTTTTTCAGACTTAACTGCCTATTACTACACTGTGTTGCCTATTAAAACATGTTCTTAACAGGAGATTAAGTGGGTAAAATGTAAGCTATCGAAGGCTCTAGAATGGTTCTTGTACTGTGAAAATGGCAAAAAGGGAACAGAAAGAAATGTGTAGGGGAAAAAATGTGAGACAAAAGGGAGACAGGGGTTTGACACACTATTAGAGTGGTCACACACAATGCCGAACCCGCAGAGAATTCTCATCAACATCAACAGTTTTTCTCCTCGTTCAGCTCATAGTTTTGGTATCACAGCACGCTTACTGTTTCCAGCAGCAGGCAGCTGTTTTCAGCAAACAAGCTCTGATAAACTCACTGTACTCTACCTGCTCAGCACCAGACAACAGACACACACAGCTAGCGACTAACTGGTGAAGAAAGTGGAGTATTTAGCAGCTAGAGTCAGATATTCTCATCTGGAGTTGGTGGAGACCAAACCAGAGGTGAAGGGAGAGTGGACTTTCATTCAACAGGTGAACACAAACATGACTCCAAATGAGTGCTAATGTTACTCTTGTCTGCTGGATGTCTTGTTTGGGGACATAACAACCAAGCAATAAGACTGTGAGTTTACCAGATACTGATGATTGTAGCTTTAAGATATAATAACTTCATTTATAGCAGTGTTAACGGTAGTAATTGCAGAAAAAAATGTGTGTAAAATCTTTTATTCCTAGTGGTAACGGTTAGATAGTGACCATTGACCTGTGTGCCTCTCCAGATGACTACGTACACATCTCCAGTAACCCCTGCGATCTCCACTGCACCACCCCTGACGGCCAGAGGCAGCTGATGGTGACGGCACGGGACGGCACTTCCTGCAAGTACAGCAGTTACCGTGGTGTCTGCGTGGATGGTAAGTGTGAGGTGAGTCCAGCTTCTTCTTTACTTTGTACCTGTTTTACTTTCGTTTAAATACTTTCAGTTTTCAGCACCACTGAACGCACAGCACCGTGTTTGTATAACCAACAAACCCATCGGGAGGAAGCTGCTGCAGTAGGATCTCAACTTTCTGACCAACTGAGGTGTAAAGTTAGAAAATATTCTTAAACCGACTGAATGAAAACTTGATAGATTTACAAAATTCTTCTGATGTCAAGTTTGTTTAAAACTACTTTTATACACCTCTGGTGTAACACCAGGAACTCTTCTTTATGAATCAACCTCCAAAATAATCTAATCTTGTGAAAGAAAATATTTGTTAGCTTCTGCTTCATTATCATGTTATTACTGATCATTTAATGATCTATATAAGTTTGTTTTAATGTTATCCTTTTTTCTTACACTTCTTGCTTTGCTACTCAGCCAATCGGATGTGATGGAGTACTGTTTTCCTCCAACACCTTGGATAAATGTGGGGTCTGTCAAGGTGATGGCAGCAGCTGCAGCAGAGTCACCGGAAACTTCCGCCGTGGGGCCACGACTCTGGGTGAGCCTCTGGGTGAATTTTAATATTTACATACGCTCAGAGATTTAATGAGGAATTGACTGGATTGGTCAGAACAATCTTCTTGGTGATGTAAACAAAATAAATTACCAATAAAAAGGGAAGACGCTGATCACTTTCTATTTCCTGTCATCAAGGTTATTCTTTTATCACTCAAATCCCTGAAGGATCATGGGACATCCAGATCATTGAGAGGAAGAAGTCAGCTGATGTTCTAGGTGGGTATATACACATCGTATTTGTTCATTGATTTGTGTGTGCAACAGTTAGTTCAAATGTTTACCGCAAATGTTACGTTACAACTCTTAAACGCAAAACAGAATTTACTGTTTCCACTTTGTTTTGAGTTTTCCATTTATCTTGTTCTCCAGCTGTGACTGACCAGGCAGGCAACTTCTTCTTTAATGGTGCCTATAAGGTGGACAGTCCCCAGAACTTCCATGCAGCAGGAACAATTTTCAAGTACCGCCGCCCTATGGATGTGTACGAGACTGGGATCGAGTACATTGTTGCCAAAGGTCCCATCGATCAGGCCATCAATATTCTGGTACACCTGACCATTTACTGAACTCTGTCACTTGAGCTCATCCTCCACACTCACCTGTAACTATTCAACAGAGAATGTGTACATTAGATCATTATAAATGCAGTAAATGCAGCAACTTACCATCTGCGAATATCTCTGTTTTTTCTATGACTCACTCTGTACTGAATGTTTTGTCAGACTGATTGTTATTTGAGGTGCTCTCTACTACTTTGCTCTATGCTGGACTGCTAGAGTGTGTAACCACCTCTCACAGCAGTAGGTTTTCTGTTTCTTCTTCCCAGTTTCATTCCCTAAAAGTGAATATCAGGTATTGTACTGTCTCTGTGCTATCTGTGCACATATGGCATGTGTGGTTTTAATGTTTTTTTTTTTTATCTTTAGAGTCACCAGAGGGAGCTGTGTAAAATCTGATAAATGTCCTCAAGTGATGTCACTTGAATCAGCGTTGGTTGGCGAGAAGTTTCAAAATTAAATCTTTAACCAAACGTCCAACGTGCATTCATAATGTAATGAATAGGCGCTAAGTTTTGACAAGGATGAAAAATGGATCAGAAAAGACTATCTCTGGCTGGACTGCCTCGATGGATGGCCAAGGATGATGCACAAAGTCCTCTTGTTGCTAGTCTTACCCATCTAAACCAATTTGTTTAGTGTAGTTACTTTACTTTTCTGACCCCTGACCCCCAAAGAGAAATGTGCACATGTATGAATTGCACATGCACAAATGCACACTACTTCATCACACTGTAATATTCGACTTAAGGTTCTCCAGTGGAGACTGTCAACACTTTCGGCAACAAAGCACAGATGCTATTCAGAATATTTCCTGGCAACAAGATGCTCATGTGTGGTCAGAGCTGTGATGTTGTAGCAGCTTGATGCACAAAATGTGTGTATTGTCTCCTTTTTTAAACGTGTCTGCCAAATGTCTGAGATGTAAATGCAATCAAGGCGTAATAGTCTGTGTCTCAGGTTGATTGAGTACAGGCCTCAGCTGTTCTGAGAGTGGCCATAAATTCCAAACAGTGTCCATGTCACAGGGCAGGTTCGACAGATCTCCCAGCAGGATGCTGGAACACAGAGATTCTCCTGGAAACTCATTGGACATTGGTTCATCTCTGCTAACAATGAGTATTTATCATCTTATACTGCATAAAAAATGTTACAGACAGTGCTCATTGTCTCGAAGGAAACATTATCTTAATACAAAATATGTATTAAATCACATCTCTCTTTCTTAAAGGAAACTTTTAGAGGATGATCTGAAAGCAATTATAAAGAATGATGGTTAGGGAGTTGGTTTTAAAAACAGACAAATCATGGATATGCCTATGACATAACTGATGTGCAGTGTGAAATCAGTTTGAAACCCATGTAAACTAACCTGTCCTTGACTTTCTTTGTGTCATTCAGGTTTGGAACCAGAACGGTCGTACACCGTACATCACGTACGAATACACTGTCCTCCGAGACTCACTGCCACCCATCCCACCTCCTCCTGTCTACACCGGATCAGACACCTCAGCCGGAGAGATTTCTGTGGAGATGGGGGGCCTGCTTGCCCCTAACAGCAGTATTTATGACCATTCCACCACTAAGGGCCAGTTGGAGCCAGGAGGTGCAGATGGGCAGAAGGGCCAAGAGACCAACGAGGTGTACGAGGAGACAGCAGCCATCGGCTGTGACCAGGATGGAGCCGCTGCCCCTAAATATTCAGGTAGTGACCATAGGTTTGTTGTTTTTTCAGTGTTTATAATGCTGCAGTGTAACACTATTGCTAAAGTACCTTCAACTTTTCTTTTGCATTTTTGTACTGTAATCTTTTGTTACTTATCAGCATATCATGCCAATACCAATATATCTGTAATAAAATAGTCATTCTTGCTGATTTATTGGCCGGGCTCTAAGAGAAAGAAAAGAGAGAGAGACTGTGAGAAAGGAAAAAAAGAAAGCAAGAGAAAGTAAGATAAGGAATAAATCAGAAGATGGTTCAGTGGCCTATTGGCAGATAAGACAAAATAGGTCAGATTTTACAGCTCTCTTTTTCTGTGTGTCTGTGAGATGGCCCTTTGGAGTTCTGCATTATTTATGGTACAGACACATAAAGAGGATCAGCAGCGAATGAAAAATTCAGACTTTCGTGGTGTTTTCTCCTTTTTAAAAAATGGCTGCAATACGAGCGGTAATGGCCTTCCTGCGGGCTCTCAGCTCACTCAGCTGACTGTCGAGTCCATTACACCACCGCTTTGGGTGGTGAGATGAGATGGAGAGGTGGTTGAAAGGCTCACCATACACTTTCTACACAGGCTGACGTCATACTACAGACCAGATACTGAGCGTTGACTGGAACACTTTGAACTGAGTTTATCTCCTAGATTTCCGTTTCTATTTTCTGTCACCTCTGATATTTTTTATCCACAGAGTATTTTTGACATTTCCTGCAAAAACTTTTAATTCTTTTTTCTAAAGATGGCTCTTATGACAAAAACATAAATTTAGTAGATGTCCAGTTTTCTTATCTGTATGTACAATATAGTAGGATGCAGTACAGCAGCCTGTGAATAAATCTTACCCATGTGATTTATATTGTATTATTTATATTGCTCAGTTTCCAATCATTGCATCATATTTAGAGGTGTTTGATGATAGACACCCCTTAATATACAGTTTCCCCCCTGTATTCCCACCTGAGTAGCTTCCAACTTGAATTGACGTTTGGGACGATAGTTCCATGAGGGTTCATAGTGTCTATCTATATATATATATCTTATATATCTATATATATATATATCTATACTATATATATAGTTTTTTTTTTTTTCCTTAGTATTTGGTCTATGACTTGATGTATTTGGTATCTTTGGAAACATTCAGTCTCTACTAAAATTTAAACTCAAATATTGTGGGTTTAACAAGTTTTTGTTTGAACTACCATGACAGTCCCACTAGTGAGTCTAAGACCAAGCAGCTGGGTTACTTTTAATCCCTGAACATGATATAACACGATGTCTTTTTCTTTGACTTTGACTCAAATTTGGCCAATACAACCACACAACTAATAACAGAATGTTTGGAAGGGCTGTTGTATTGGTTTGCATTCGATTATTGGAGGGTGTACTTCATAAAGTGGTACCTCATCACCTTATTACCTTTGACTGTTGATTTCTTGATGTTGTGGTTGAGAAATGTTTAGGTAACCACCCTTTGATGCACGTGTCTGACACTTGTGAAGAACCAAATCTGTTTGTTTTCATTCCAACAGAAAACAGCTGCAACATTTTCTAATACGAGTTGAATATGAATTACGTTCTCAAGTGCAACCATGAGCAAAAGCTCCATCACAGGTTGCACCTGAATACGATAAATACATTTTCTCTCCAAGAATAGCTGATTTTTTTTCACTTTGATCCATCAGAGGGAAATAGCAGTCATACAGGCAGCACTGCCAAACCTGCCCCTGATGGTGGGCCCCTGGATACGGGGCCAGACTCTCCAAACCTCATCTGGAGGGTCCTGCTGGATGGCCGAATTAGCTCAGATGAGTTGCTCATCAACATCTCAACTAATCAGCTGCTGACAGATGGAGACAGTTTGTTCTCGGCAGAGGTGGGACCAGCCGAGATGGACCTGAGCAGTGTGGAGCAAGATGGACTGTTTGGTGTCAACGAGACGCTGGAATTTACTCTGGGTCGCAAACGCAACGACAGCGGAGACATTCCCTATGTGAACAAAACGGTACAGAGCGGTGGAAGGACCTCCGCCCGCTCCAACAGAACCAGGTAATCTAACAGAACCTAGGCAATCCAACAGAGCTCAGGTAAAAAGAGTCAAATGAGTTTTAAGATGATACACAGCAGAGGTCCACTCTTCACTACTGCAGTCTGGTTTGAGCTCACAGAAAGCTGTTTCCCTTCAGGCTGGATTAAGTCTGGACCAAATGTTTTCAGGTTAGGGTCACAATGGGTCTGAATGTTCAGATGTTGTCAAGCCCCTGGGTCTGCTGCTGGCTGCGGGAAATATGCTGCTGACTGTATGAAAAAAAGGCTGGGCGGAATGGACATCCTCAGAGAGATGTGGGCAGACGAAGTGGCAGGGAGGCAGGTAGGCTGCAACACAGTTAGACAGACAAGCAGACAGACAGGTTGTAAAGCAGTTGGATAGACAAAGTGGTTAGTAAAGTGTTTAGATATACAGGCAGCAAAGCAGGACTGACAGGCAATTAAGGCAAGCAGAAAGGTAGTAAAGCAGCTTGACAGGTAGACTAAAAGGCAGTTAAGCAGTTAGATAGGTAGACATAGAGAGTAAGAGTCAGAGACATCTAGGATAGACAGGTAGGCAGTAAAGCGAGCGGACAGGTACTGTAGATATACTGTACAAGCAGTGAGACAGTGAGACAGGTAGATATATTGGCTGTAGGCAGGCAGACAGGTAGACCTGGCAGGTTTTGCAGTCATCATATTTATAATTCATGTTGGCTTCCCTGCTCTGTGTCCAAACACGGCTTCACCAGCTCTGCAGCCAGCAGCTATAAAACACACGATGACACACCCTTTCCTCTGAGAGACAGAGAGAGGAGAGGAAACGAGCAGAGCAGAGGAGCACAGAGCGGGGGTGTGGGGGGGGGGGGAGGGGGGTGGGTGGGGGGTGGGGGTGGGAGGCTTACAGTCACACTTAGAAACAAATAATTCAAGGTATTTGCAAGAAAAAGTGAAAAATGTGATGCGAAGGGGGGAAAGTGTGCTGTCAGACTGGAAGTCACCTCTGGGGAGAGAATAATGTGCAGGAATCAGTCTGGCTTACATGGAGGGATGCCGGTGAGATATAACTCAAAGCGCTGATGTGACTTTCAAATAAACGTCTGGCGGCTGGCGGAGGCGGAGGGAATGACCGGTGTTATGACAAGAATGTGCACATGACTTTTATGTGATGTGATGAAAAAACAAAGTGCGTCTGCCAGCATGCAGGCTGTGAATCAGCTGTCACACTGTGGTCGTCTGAGGCCTGGGAGACAATCTCTGTATGTGAGTGTGTGTATACGACTGCGTATCCTTAAACGTCCTTGAAAGAATATTTCAGTCGAAACATACTGCATATATGTCAAAGCAGCGTAATCCACTTCTCTCTTCAGGAATAAATGCTGCCACGGCAACTGCTTTAGTTTTTATTTCCATATATCTATATATATGATTCTTTTTTTGTGTGTGTCCGTACTTGTGCGTGCGTATATGTGTAACAGAGCAAATCAAAGGATGTACCTGAAGCAACTGAGCATGAGTCCTGCTGACTGGTATCGCTGGAAACTTTCCTCTCAGGAGCCCTGCAGCATGACATGCTCTATAGGTACATGCAAACACACACACACACACATCAATAGGCAGTTAGGCAAATTACCCTCTTGTGAATAGTAACAGTTATCACTCTGTGAGTGCTGAGTTTCTTTAATGATCACATCTTTCATTCTTTCTAGTAAAGCTTTTTGTTTTTCTTGTGTTGCTCTCAATCCAGGAGTGTCAAAGTCCTTCGTCACATGTATTCGTTATGATGGTGTCGAAGTGCACGATATGTATTGTGATGCTTTGACCAGACCGGAGCCAGTCCATGACTTCTGTATTGGGAGAGAATGTCAACCCAGGTAGAATCTACTGGAAAAACAATTTAAGGAACCGCAAATTATTCAAACTGTACTTAACAGTACATGGTGCAATATATTTGTCTTTCAGATGGGAGGCGAGCAGCTGGAGTGAGTGCTCGAGGACCTGCGGGGAGGGTTTCCAGTTTCGTCAAGTCCGCTGTTGGAAGATGCTCTCACCGGGCCTGGACAGCTCTGTCTACAGTGACCTCTGCACCATGGCCGACCTGGAGAGACCTGTGGAGAGACGACCCTGCAAGAGCCCCGCCTGCGGCCCACAGTGGGAGGTGGCCGAGTGGTCCGAGGTATGAGACGTCATGTCGTGTAATGATTTACTCTGCTGAGAATAGAAGCCGAACAAAGGAGTAAGAAATCAAAGAGAGAAGAAGCATGTAATACATGCTTTTGTCAGTTCTTCTTCTGCATTTTGTATTTTTTAGTCCCTAGTTTCCTACCTTTGGATTTCTTTTCTTGGTTTTAATTTTAAAAAAATTGAACTTTGAATTGTTTTCTTGCAGTGGAGAGATCTATCTCTTACTCTTGTGAGACTCAGGTTTAGCAGCTGTCTGCCGCAGTCTTGTGGTCTGATTGTAGTCTCTGATGGATTCTCCAGAGACACTCAGCAGACACCAAAAAAACCTTGATGTGATTTGAGCCAATGGCCAAAAAAATGAATGAAATGTACAGAGAATCACAGTGTTTAAACACTCAAATAGAATCTGCTGTCCATGGTACATTTTTAAAAGAGACCTGGAGTTATCAATTTGATATTTTCTTGTTTCACAGACAAGAAAAAAAATATTCACTGTAACATACTTTGTAACAAATGTGAATGTCAGTGTTTTACTCAAGAGCACTTCATGATGTGTTGGTGAAAAGCTTCAGTGCGTTTCTGTGTGCTTCTCCTTCATCCAGTGTCCTGCTAAATGTGGCCGCAAAGCCCAGGTGACGCGGGATGTCCGCTGCTCTGATGAGACCAGACCGTGTGACCCAATGACCAAACCACCAAACATCAAAAACTGCACAGGTCCACCCTGTGAACGCCACTGGACTGTGTCCGAGTGGGGGCCCGTGAGTGTCTTTACCTATATATGCGTATGAGACATATGTGCTGATACCAGGGTGTAGTTGTTATGGAATTTTCTATCCTTAGGTTACACAAGGTCACGTGGGGCCCTTGAGGTCCTCAGCAGTATTAATTGTTTGGCTTTGACTAGGTGCCAGTCTATCTCAATACTGTGGTGGCCAGGGTCGAAGACATAATAGATAGCTGGCCGTTGACGTTCCAATCTGCGTAAACAGACATCTGTGACTAGAATATGTTGACAATAACACCTCCATGGGTAAAAACATTCTCTTTGACTAATTCTGGGGTGTGTGGTATTTGTGGTGTTATCTTTGGGTTTAAAGTCTATCCACCAGCATGAGTTCAGCAGAATGTGAGACTGAATAAGGCACTTCGGATAAACTTTAAGAGTGTCTCTAATTCCCCTTGATCAAGCGTCAATAAATAATACAGCATAAGACATCAGAGGCTCCTGAACACTTTCTTCCTTCCTGACCTCACCATTGACCTTTGACTTCAGCAATTTCTCCACAACAGTAGTAGCTTAAAAGAAAGAAATGTTTTTGAGCTTGATAGTTTTATTACAAAAGAGCAGCTTGCGTGTCCCAGCTGTTTTTACTTCAGCGAAAAACTGTTGTGAACAGTGTGAATTTATGGTTTGTATTACATTGTACAGACAAATGTAGTTCCTAATGTTCCATTCTGTCTGGAAGACTTGTAGATCTAATTTACAACCATGGAGTCCAACCAGGCACAAACATGGATGGATGTGAGTTTTTCTTTGCACAAAGTAAAATATGATTCCCCATGCAACAACTTTCTCTTGCCTACAAGAAATCAACAACAGTGTATTGTACCATTTTGTATAATTCATAGAACATAAGTAGATGCTGTAATTACAGTGAATAATTAACTCATGAGACATGATGTGACATGATTTTATCCCATGTGACGTGACATTATATGATTTTTCTTTTCCTCTGACATGGTGTGATGTGACATGAAGCTATTTCATTTCATGTGATGCTTCATTTTTCTTTAATATGTGAGGTGACCTGATATGACCTCATGTGACAAATACCTCTGAGCTTTGTGGCAAAACTTCGCTCAAGGAGGTGATAATAATTACGGAAATCTCTCCTCTTGTTCATGAATCATCCAGTTTGATTTTTGCCCTTGTTGTTGTAGTGCTCGGGGGTGTGCGGCCAGGGGAAGATGGTGCGTCATGTGTACTGTAAAGCTCCGGAGGGTCGCGTGGTTCCAGAGAACCAGTGTTCTGCGGAGAACAAGCCGCTGGCCATCCACCCCTGTGGGGAGAGAGACTGTGCTCCACACTGGCTGAGCCAAGACTGGGAGAGGGTGAGGACTTATCACAGTGCTGAAATTCGAACGAGTAGACTAGACTGATTTATTGATTGGCAGAAAATGAACAAATATTTTTATGATTGATTGTTTAAGTAATTTATCTAGAATTCAAAATGGCTCCTAGTTCCACAGCTAAAATTTAAGGATTGTGGCATTTGGACTGTTTGTTGGACAAAACAAGCATTTTGTGGGAGTTATAATATCTGAAATTCAATTGTCATGGACAGCTAAAGTGTCCCATCATTACAGTTTTCACTGTTCAACATCGTCCTTTAGTTATCTTGAGGAAAATCAACAAAGATATGAATACTGGTAACTTTCTGTTTTTTGTTTGTAGTGTAACACAACCTGTGGTCGTGGCATGAAGCAAAGGACTGTCCTGTGTGTCGGCATCAGTGCAGGAAAGTTCCAAATTTTTGATGATGAGGCTTGTGGAGGCAGCGAGAAGCCCGATGAGGAAAGCACCTGCTTTGAGAGGCCGTGCTTTAAATGGTACACCACCCCGTGGTCTGAGGTGAGGTCAACATACACATACTTCCCCTTCACATCTCTGATGTAGAGAATGGATCATAATGTGTTTCCATCCAGGACTCTTGGTGAAGACACACTGATGTAAAAGTATAGTTGCTCGATATACTAAAAGGATGCTCCACCTAAAACTTTTTTTTTGATTGTCAAATAGTCAACACCTTCAGTCTTGCTTGCTTGAGTTCTCTGTATATACTGTATGCCAAGGCTCCTGCCTGTATGCCACGCAAAGATGCAACAGGTAACAGACTAATATTTCTGGTGGCAAGGGCAGCAACATTTAATTGGCTAGTCAACTAATCGGGCACATCTCTGTTAGATATGTACACAACAGGTCCTCAGATCCTCTGCAGTTGGACTTATTACTGGAAAAATAAAACACACAGGGAGTCTGCCATCATCTCTAGGACAGTCTGCCTGTGGATCTGAGGGACTCTTTAAAGAAATAGCTTTTATTTAAGGTGCACTGTCCTTCAGTGGCTAGTTTTGAAGCCCTAATCATTTGACCTCCTTTCCTAATTTATTCATTTTTAACATTTTCTGATAATATTTTATATTTTTCATTCATGTTGCAGATTTTAGGTCTTTGGTTTTCATGCACTGGGTCTCATACTTGTGTTATCTATTTTATCGTTTAATTATTTTAACCTTGCACAATTATATTCATTGTTTTCTATTTCTGTTTTTACTTTTAATGCAATTTGGTATGCATGTTTGTAGCTCACAGCTAAAAGGTTCCTGGTTGGAACTTCATCTTCCTTAATAGGTCAATTGCTGACTGGAAATTGCCTGTAGGTGTGAATGGTTGTTTGTCTCTATGTGCCCTGTGATAAACTTGCGACTTGTCCAGCTTGTACCTCGCCTCTTGCCCAAAGTCAGCTGGGATAGGCTACAGCCCCACCATGAGCCTGATGATGATAAGCGGTTACAGATAATGGATGGATGGATGTTTTGAGAGAGTACCAGTGTGCAAAGCTGGACTGTGGACTGGTAGCTGATGAGGTGCCAGTTCACCTTCTCTGCATAATTTCTTTCAGATTTCATGCTTAAATTTCAACTCAAACAACAGAGGCTGAGTAGTAAAGCCTAAAGTTTCAGAAATGTTATAATATAATAATATTGCAAGTACTACCACATTCACTACAAGTTCAAACTTTGTAATTCTTGTCATTTAGATTAGTGTCAAGAATCATGCTTAACTGACAGACAAATAAAATGCCTGACCACAAAGAAATCCTCAAGTGCATCAGTGGTGTGTTTCTGCTCCTGTGTGTTCTCAGTGCACAAAGACGTGTGGTGTGGGTGTGAGGATGAGGGACGTGAAGTGTTACCAGGGCAGGGAGCTGGTCCGAGGCTGCGACCCCCTCACCAAACCACCGGCCAAACAGACGTGTACCCTGCAGCCCTGCCCAACTGAGCCGCCAGGTAACACCCCAGGAAACCTGGTGTGATGCCTCCAGAAGCTTCCACCCACACACACACACACACACACACACACACACACACACACACAGTTATGCCATACATATACTGAAATACAGGCAATTTGTCCAAGGTTAAGTGTAGCTAACACCGGTTTAGTTGGCCGGCATCTTGCCCCAGAAGTAGATCCCCATGCAGCTACAATAGCTAATTCAGGAATCTTATTCCTGTTTAGTTTCATCTGGAGTTCATCTTTAAGTTTATGTGTAGCTTTAGAAGGCTTGTGCTGCTTGCCCCAGACTCATGTTTCCTTAGTGTCCACATTGAAGGTGAGTGCAAGGTTAACATGATCCATAGTCAGTACCCATAGTCACAGTTGCAAGACTAACACTGTGTCTGCGCATGATGTACAGTACTCAGCGTAGTTCACCTGTGTTTTCTGCAGTCATGAGTGCAAAAAAAAAAATAGACTTACCCATGTGAAACACAACAGTTACTTTCTTCTGTAGACAGATTAAAATAGAAGTGTATTTGTTCCATCAGACGTGCATGAGAAAAGTAAACAACACGGCTAAAATGCTTCCTGTGTAGACCCAGGTTTAAAAGGTTTTCAGGTTTGACGAATGAAAAAGGTTTTTGTTTTAAGAACAGCAAAGTGAGCGATCGAAAACAGTACTGACCACAGCTTTTTTTTAACCTGCTTCTGGATTTAGATTTAAATGTTTTAAAATCCTCACATGAACTCCACCATGTGTGAACTGTATCCCAGATGAGAGTTGTCAGGATCGTCCCTCCGCCAATTGCCTGCTGGCTCTGAAGGTCAACCTGTGCAGCCACTGGTACTACAGCATGGCCTGCTGCCACTCCTGCCGCGCTGTACGACCTCCAAGCTTCTAGCTCCAGGACAGCACGCCTTCTCTCCACCCCAACTCTAATTTCAGCATGAGGAAAGAAATGGGTATGTTTATGTACACGTGGTACAACAGTTACTGTGAACAATGAGAGGAAGCTGATTATAAGAAGCAGAACTTTCTCTAATAACATGGTTTTCTATGATTAATTTGTCAGTTGGATAGTTTAAATGATCTAAAATGAAATCAGGTCATCTTCATATCAGACAAAAACAGTTTGTCAGAATACTTTTGTAGGCCTTGAGCCTCCTGTCACTCCTTCACACCATCACAGAATACTCATTATCATTAAACTGTATCTCAGTTATTAAGGCAGTTGTTCTCAGCTGTTATTAATTATTTATCTTCCTCTAACAACATGTGGAGCTGGAGACAAAGTGGAGTCAAACGGTCTTACAGACCTCCGTCATCAGTTAGCAACGTGCTCTAGTTGTGTTCGTCGCTGCAATGAGAATATGTATTAAATTATTTTTCAACGGAATATACTGCATGACTAGAATATTTAATACAGATACTGTTTATGAAATATTTAATTGTATTTCAGTTTGGTGTCTGGCATGTAAAAAGTTTATATTTCCATTCCACCCCCTGCCGCTTGGCACCGTGCCGATAGGCCTGCAGGATATGGAAGCATATTTATTAGCCATAGCACATTTTCATTTATCGTGACGCTCCTGATGCCAGCCGATGGTTATTCATCGGGTCATCTGATGCCAGTTCTAGTCTGTGTGTGTGACAGAGAAGGAGAGAGTTAATACAAACACAGAAAGAAACATTCCTGACACTTGAAGTATGGTTGAAATGTATTCAGACGTGTACATGTATGTCTCATTTTTAACTATTGTGTACTGTGTTTTTATATAACTGATACCTCTTTGTACAAAACTAAGTATGGAAATTGTGTACTGTTGATAATAAACAGAAAACCTAATGGTACTGTCTTATATTTCAATAAAATAACAGTTCAAATGAACATATTTACCTTTTTGTTGTTCTTATATACCCTCATATATGACTTGCTCAAAGACAACTTGACAGTAGCTATTGGGGGAGACGATTATAGATTTATTTCACTTTTATTTAAGCAGGATTGAGATCTCTTTGTCAAAACAGTCCATGCGAACATGGTAGCACAATTATGGTATCCAGCACAGACACAATACATTAAAGAATGAGGAGGAAGTAATGAGTAGGAAAAAATGTTGATGATGTAGCACAGCTAAAAACCAGTCCAGGGATTTAAACTTGCAACCTTGAAACTGAAATGGTCCCTTTTCCCCGAAATTATCAACAAAGTGTTCTCTCTGTAACTTAAGCTGAGGTTTTTGAGGGAATAATTGTAGTTAGTTAGTTAGTTAGTTAGTTAGTTAGTTAGTTAGTTAGTTAGGCTCATACTGAAACTGGAGGTCATGATAATTGTGTTGCAGGAAAAAAAAATTGTTATGATGATGATCTGTCTTTAGTGACTGCCACCCTCTTCTCTGAAGCTTCTTCTGATGAAACAAATCAACTCTGATCTGATTTATCTGATCAAAACTTGCTGAAAAGCAACAAAACAGAATAAATTATTCTCAGAGAACACAGATACCAAGCAGATTTGAGTCATTTTATTCACACTCCAAAATTAAGTCACGTTCACACTATAAAGCAGCTACATGGATGCATGTTTGCAGCTGACGCCCCCTGCTGGTCAGTGTGACAGCAAAATCAAATCTCTCATCTACTGAACTGCATGATAATAGAAACACATGAACTACTGAAGCAGAAACATGGAACAGTTTCTCTGAAAAGAAAAACAAACAAACAACAAACAAAAAAACTTGATGTCAGGGAAATACTGAATAATAAAGTAACTCCGCACTCATAATTCCCCAGGAACTTTAAAATAAGTTTAGAACCTGCAGCTTCATCGCCCAAAACATCCTGATAAGATGGCAAGGCTTTATTGATGAAGGGGTTGTCTGTCATAAGTCCTTCCTCTGTGACCACATACAAACTTTAACCCCAACTATGGCTGTAAGTCAAACTTCTGTCATCTACAGCCTAAAACCTTTAACAGGTGGAGCTGTTTGTGGGCAGTATCTGCCTGAGAAGAAGCACTGCCTGGTAGGCTGAGTGCTGGGCAAAACCATTGTCTAGGAGGAGGTCAGAGGTCAGGAGAATTTGGTCTTTCAACACTTCAGTGCAAATCAAACTTTCCAGAGATAGAAATATATGCGTGTCACTTTACTCAAATGTGTGTAGACTGTGCAGCATAATTTATGTATTTTAAACTATAGAAAACAAGGTGAGCTTCCACCACAAATGTAGTGGAAACAAAAGTTTCAATATAATAAGCAGAAAGCAGAAAATGTTACAGTATTCTGTGTAAATTAAATGTAAATAAATGGCTTTATTTTTGTATATATATATATATATATATATATATTTTTTTTTTTTTTTTTTTTTTTTTTTTTATATATATATATATTGAAGATGCTATGCTTCTGCCAATTTTGCACCACTGAAGGTAATAAAAGAAAAATCATAAGTCATTCAACTACAAAAGAATTTTGAAAAGAATTTTCAGTTCCCCAACGGTGTAACACAGGTTCAGATTACACAATAATTTTCTTATTAATACATCTGTCAGACTAGAGGCAACTATAGTGGTGTATATGATACTGGCTGTCTTGTGTTCTGAAAAAATATCTGTGAGCTTTCCTCTGTTTCATCGTTCCGCCCTGCAGCACCAACATCATTCTTGTTTCGCTTCGCTATGTTTACAGCTGAGGAACTTTCTGTTCTGTTGGTCAGTGTCACAAAACACGTCAATTTCACATACTCAGGAAGAGAAGGAACATTTGAAAAAAAAAGAAAATCACACTATTTAAAGGGTTAGGTAGTGTGTAGGATGTGGTGGTCTCTAGTGGTAAATGCTGATTGCAACCACATCGCCTCCTTTAGAAGTGGACCCACAGTATCTCTTGATATAAAAGACACATTTTAAGGGAACAAAAACATAATAATTCTTATTTTTAGGTGATAGGTGATTATAAACTAATGAAAACATAGGTATGCAAATTATATTCAATTTCTGCAATATCCTGTAAATATAGCCCATTGAATCTGACATACTGGACCTTTAACATTTTCTACTAACAGGAAATTATAAAATATACCATTTCCAGCTGTGCTTACAGCTCATCCATTTCCTTTTTATTGTGGGAGAATAATGCAGATGAACATCGCACACAGAAATCAAGCCTTTTGTTTTCTGCACACTGACTGTTTTGAGTTTCCTTTGTTTATTCACATTTCCAGTGTGAACATGTTGCAGAGTCAAAACCTGTGAAGCCTGGATTTGGACAGTCATGTATCAGTAGAGGTTGTTCTGGCAGGACTACATGGAAGAATCAGTTGATCGGGAAAAAAAGTATTTTTTCTCTCTTGAGAAGTACATTTAGTTATTGATATTATTTAAGTATCATTTCACTTCAGCTCTCTTAAACCTACAACATCCCCGCCCTATGGTACAGGCATGTTAACTACTGCTTCATTCCAGTGAAGGTGTTTCAGGTCCCTGCAGGTTCTGCACTTTCATCCATCTGACACACTCATGATCAGTGTTAGCTGAGCACGACGCGTTGCTACTGGAGGCTTAACACACTTTCATGAAAAACACAGAGGGACAAATCACATGTGACAGAAAAAAATCAACCTGTGTGAGAATAAAAAGAGTTGTAAGTTTGCTACAAAGGAAGAGTTTTATTTTATTTGAATGTTTAACATTTAATAAGCAGCTTCTAGAGTCGGGTTGTTGATATGGTGTGAAGTCTGTAAAATATCAAATACACATCTACTGTACTCAGAAAAGGAAGATAGAAATATAAACTACTTCAAATTCCAATTGCCATGTACGCATATTAACTAATTAAAGTTAAAATCATGCAAAGAATGTGTCTGTCTATTACATTAGAGTTTACATAAAAATTTTGATAAAGAATTCAACTTTTATTCCTTTAATATAAAAAATGCATTATATTTTGTCTGGTTAAAATTCTATTTCAGATGTTATATATTATATTGCATTTTCTGTTTTATTTCTGCTTCATTAGACGGTGGCAGCTAGGCAGCAAATGGCTGAGGTACGGACTGATGCAGGGGGAGTACAGGTTTAAACAGAATGGTTCTCTTGATGTATTTATAGTGTTTTTTTCATGTTCACATTTAAATTCATCTCTACAGGTTCATCTACAAATTTAACCTACAATATTTGGGAATGTATAGTATTTTGCAATTTGGTATACATTTACAGGCAGGTAGGTACACAGGCAGATAGACTTATTATAGGCCTGTGACAACCACAGATACCAGAACTTCTTTTTTTCAGAGCATTTGATTTATTGATCCCTGTTGGGATTTAGATAAATTTGAACAAATATAACAAAAAATGCTTCTCAAAGCAGCTCCCACTACACGTGTTTTCAGTTAGTATGGTAATTGTGCCACCATTGAGTCTGTACACAAGAAGAGGTGTAATCAGGCTGAATAAGCTGCACCAGCTTCACTATAGTGTGTAGGAGCTTCATCCTAAATATAAAATAATAAACTATATAAAAGGTATTTTATTTTTATTTTATTTTTCGGCTCTTATGAGGTGTTACGTGGAGGAATTCCACTGTGTAAGAAAAAAAGGTGAGATGTTACTGGACACTGTACAGTTGTTGGTACACAAACAAACGTACACACAAAAAAGGGTTTGTCTGTGTGAACATCCATTCTTTTCTTTTTTTTTTCCACTGCGTAAATGAATCACAATCAAGTGATATAATAAGTACACACATATAAAAAAATACACATATATACTGTATGGTCAGTACTGGAGTACTGGTCTGATTTAGATTTGCATTTGTGACTGTATGTGAAGTCAGTGTGTTGATTTGAAGCTTAAATAATACACTTTTTTCAATATTGTTTTTACAAACAAATCCCATGAAAGTCCAAAACCAATAATGTGTGTGTGTGTCTTTCAGTACTTTCTGACTTCTCTACCCTGTTTATAACTCACCTCTATAAACCCCCTGATTCCTACTAAGTCACACATTTTTAAAACCACTTCAGAAGTATGAATTTAATTGATTTTAACAAGGCTCAGTAATTCCCTAAAACTCACAGTCACTGTAGTTTTCATCAAATGTTTCTCAAACAGGAAGAAATAGTGTATTTGTTGGGAACTATTTTCAGCGGCGGATTAATCCACATTTGGTGCTCTGTTAAGTATTTGGGGCAGCAGCACGGTGTGTGAGGGATTGAATCTATTGAGAATAAACATTGTTGAATGCATCACATTCATTACTGGTTTTGGTTTTCACATAGGATTAGTTTAAACTAATATCCTTTAAAAGAAACTTGGTTAGCCTAAAGAAACTGGTAGATGGTTCGATAACTACCCTCACAAGGAAATTCAGATTTCTTTCCATTGTTTCTGGCTTTTGTGTGGTGCATTTGAACAAACAAAATGTGTGTTAAATCTCCTAGAAAACTCTTGAATTCTTAATTGTTTATACTTTGATACCATTATATTAGCTAGCTATTTAGCAAACAAGATAATTCTCTACACACAAAATCAGACAAAACTCACAAAAATTTGTTGTTTCAAGTTTGTCAGACTGTTTAGATCAGAAATGCCTTTAGCTGTTAGTGGCTCCTCCAGAACTGTAGCCCTCCGATATGGCTGCCAGGAGATGTGGTACATCACCCAAAAGCCCTCAGTGTTGCAGTACATTAGTACAACACAGTATTAATGCTGCACCCATAGCACAACACATTAAACTTGTTAATTTGGCGTGTTTGCACAGCCCAGTTTGTATAAATCAGCCTTTCTTCCAGGCTAACAGGATGGCACTGCCTCCACCCTGCATGCTCCTAGACATCAGTGCTGACACTGTGAGTGACCACCTCCCTCATGGTGACGGAGCGGATGAGATTTAACTTCTGGTAGAAGCTCGCCAGGTCCACGGGCAGTTCCAGGTCCTGCTGCTGCACAGTCCTGTAGCTGATCCTGCGGCCGCCGTTGCACAGCCTCTCTGGATGCTGTAGGTAGAAGGGCAGCGAGCAGCGGGCGCAGGACTGGCAGAAGGCGTGTGAGCGCTGGCACCTGCGTGGTGGCGGTGTGGGGGAATAGCTGACAGGCCCGTTGGCCTCAGTGAGAAAGGTCGGGGGGTAAGTCTCTGGTTCGTCACCATACCTTTCCGGTGTCGGAGGTGTAGGGGGAGCAGAGAGAGCCAGGGGTCGGGTGGGCGACATGGTGGCGAGCTCTGGTTCTTCCTCTTCCCCCTTCTCAGACTCCTCCCTCTTACAGCAGTAATACTTGGTGGTGGTGAAACACAAGAAGAGAGAACCACAGGTCAGAATCACCATCAGATGTTAGGGTTGGGGTTAGGGCTAGGGTTAGGAGTTAGAGGGTCAACACTGACATACAAGGACAAGAAGTCAAGCAGAAGCTAATATGAAGCAGCACTAACTGGAAACAAACATCCCTAAATTATTGTGGACTTGAGTCCCTGTAAACAAGAAGATAAATCTTATCTTTCCTCTAGTGTCACGATCAGGTTGATATTGGTGGTTTTGAGTGAAATGTTTCGACAACCTGGCGTCAAATTTGGTACAAATACTTGAACAATTGATGAGTTGTAACAACTTTGGTGAATCAAGTCATAATTTCACATGGATCCAATGTTTTGGTTTATGACCAAATAAATGGAAAAACTAAAGACATCCCCATCAGCACTAGCCACGTTTTGTTTCGTGCTAAATAGCAAATGCTAAGTTGACTGACTGATAAATATAACATCAAGTACCGTGTCTGAGACACTCTTGTAAATATTTATTGTACTTGGATTATTTTTTACAACAGGGTGACTTTTTGATCGCAATGACCAGAAAATTGAGAGGCTAATCTGTCACTACATATATTACATTTTCATGTACATTTGAATGGAAGTCAATAAAATAATCAATAGTAAACTTAGTCATACCTGCAACCTACATAAACACAGTACAGCAACGATGGTCAGTAAGATGACTGTAGCCAGAATTCCTCCTGCGATGACCACTGTCCCGGCTGACATTCGAACTGCTCTCCATCAACAGCCTGCAAGGAGGAGGAGGAAGAAGTCAGGGAGGAAGATGGGATGAGTTGAAAAGTGGGAGGCACAGGTTAGTAAAGAGAGAGGAACAGATGGGAAGAAGATAATGAGAGGAGGAGGAAGAGGAGGCTTCAAGGAAGGGAGAGGACAAGAGGGAAAGGACAATAAAGAGATGAAGAAAATCGATGGGGAGGAGAGAGTATAGTGGTAACAGTGAAGAGGAGGAAGAGGAAGGAAAATGAGATAAGGGAAGTAGAAAAAGAGAAAGAAAAAAGAATAGAGGACATGGGAGAAAGACAGGATACATAGAGAAGATAAGGAGTAGGAGGAGGATAGAAGAGAGATAATGAGGTCACTATAAAGTTTTTACGACTCTACCGTACAGCTCCAAAATGTTTAAACTGGTTCCTCTTGCCAGCAGTCATTACTGAAAATACTGCTGATCGATTTTTATCTTTTATCTTTTACGACACAGTGCATATTTTTGGCAATAAATTAAACCATCACAGTGAACCGTGCAAATATGAGCAAGTCTGACCTTCTTCCTCTCAGCAATGACCACATAAGGCTGTGTACTTTTGTCTGACAATCAAATACTTTTTCCTTACTTCAAATAAATCAATCAAATAATCGTTTTTATACTTTAGTTTAGTTTTTACACTTTCTTTGGTCCTGACAGACAAAATTCTTACTAGTAAATATTTTATTATTTATAGTTAGTTCTTTATATTTTTATCCTTGTTGTCTATCGTCACTGTGTGTGATCTATCTAATTCACAGACAGTAGAAGTCCTTGTCAGGTAAACACAAAATCTTAATGGAGACGCGATGTCCAATTTTATTTAAAATAAATCCTTACAACAAAAGTAAAATTCAGAAGCAGCCTAAAAAGGAAAGTCTGACTCAGCACAAACGAGATTAGCTATATTAACACTGAAGACATCAAAACTAGTAGTAGTATGCAAGCAAAAGTGTAAACAACGAAAATGTTTTATATTTCAGATTATTCAAAGTAGCCACCTTCTACAAAAGAAAACTTTTAAAGTTATAAGGGGCATCCGATTTCATGAATGAATGAGTTGAATCATTTATGTGCGTTCATATTTGAATGAACTCATAGTTATTAATAATGGTGAGAAATACTCCAGACAAGCCTTGAGGTCCAGTCAAGAATGAGTGCCTATGATGGTTTATTGTTTGTCTTCGAAAACATTATGGATGTTTTTCATCCATAATGTTTTGTTTTGAAAATGATAATTGTCTAGTGGCTGAACCAGATTGGGCAAAAGAGACATGACCAGTGAATTTGCTAATCTGCTGATAAAAACAGAAAAAGTCTTCTTAAATGGAAGTCATTTGTTCATTCATTCATTCATTCATTAGTAGAAGGTATTTTCAGAAAATCATCCTTAAATGGGTAATGTGTAAGATATGGCCAGAATGATAGTTCATGGTGTTTAAATTAAAAAAGAATTACTTTATTAAATCCATTTCAGAAGTGTAGACATTAACAGTTGTTATTGTAGCTATGAGGGAACCCAGAGCTCTATCATACTCCTTCATATTTATACAGAGGCAGAAAAAAAAGGAGATTGCCTAGAGTAAATTGGAAATAAATTGTGTATTACTGGACTATTACTGGATTCCAGCTATGGGTTATACTCCGAACTAAGTTAGTATATATCTCATCAATCTTAATTCAGAAAACCAACAGTTTAAAATCTTGATTTGACTTTGCCATTGCAAGGTTTATTACACAGGTCTAAATAATCATGTACACTTTCATTTTATCAAAGGTATGAAGAGGATGAAATGAGCATTTACCCAGGAATTACACATTGCTCCTTTAAAAACAATCCAGATAATATGTATTTGTTTTGTTTTTTTCTGGACAAAAAAAGTCACCAGAAGAGATATGGGCCAGGGATGAAGAAGGAGAATTAAATGGGAGAAAAGGTGACACAAGGTTCTTCAGTTTCCCTTTATTTCCCTTTTTTTGTCAATTAATCTGTTTATAATTTCCTTCAAATTACATTGGTGAAGAGAGAGACTCCCTTCATGTTTTATACAATAAATCTTTTCCCAAACCAGAATTAAGTGTGCATTAGCAAATGGTAAGAAAAATCAAAGCACTAAAGGGACACCAACAAATGTTCCTCAACCTTTAATGTGACAACATGGAAATTAAACCAGTTCCCCATAGAAGCTTTTGCACTATTGTACTCAGCAGTCAAACATCCTGAGTGAAACCAGTCATGCCTGATGTTAGATTAATATTATGAATTGCTAATATTCAGCTCCCTCATGTTTTATACAATAAATCAGGAACCAGAGCATCACTTACAAAATGTGCACTAATGACTGGTAAAACACAGGCAGGCAGATCATCTCATTTCCTCTGCTTTCTGTGTGGGTGTCACGAGGGTTGGTAGCAGGAGTCTGTCGTATTGTGGGACTGTCATGCTATATGTATGAATGTGAAGGTATATGGCTGGCACACCATCCAATATGGTATAAAAAAACAACAAGGGGTAAAGCTCTTGGACAAATAAGATTGCACCTGTACGCTAATACGCAGCAACAGCACTATTACGTTATTACTATTAAGATGTTTTTTCTAACAATCAAAGTACTTACGTCAACATACCATGTTAAAACAAAAAAAGTGATCTCAATGAGACATGTTGGTTTGTGAAAAGAAAATTCAAGCCAGTATGTTGTAATAATGTGAAAAATATCTTCATACAGTACAACGTGAAAAGGATTTTGTAAAAACAAGAAAAGTTTCTCATTAGAACAAGGTGTCAGGGCGGCTGCGATACACTGTCGTAAGATTGGTGAAAATAAAAGAAGAACATTAAAATTCGGTCCCCCCTCCTCAGTCTGGGTGTAAAAGTGCTGTGTCGTAGCTGGCACTGTTATCTTCTGATTATAAATCAACAAACTTGCAATTCACAATGTTTCACATTGATGAAATTCATCACTCAATAAAAAAATCCTGAAAAAAGCTTGAAACTTTCAAAAAAGAAAGTGGGCAGGCCGGCCAAGAAAAATATGGCAACTGCAACCTCAACACGTAAAATCATAACTATATGCACAGGTAGAGCGAGAAAATATGTGATTTGGGTGAACTTTACGTTTAGAGCTCAACTACGCAGTTTTTATATTCATGTGTGTATGTCCTGTGTTCTTTTGGAGCTTTGATTGTGTTCATCCTCAGAAAATAAAGGAAAATGTTGGTAGTCTTGAACTCTGTTCCCATAATGGTGGCCATTCTGATTATTTCTGACTTGAACACAGCTAGAGACTAAATGACTTTATTGGAGCTCCATAGTGTGCTACAACTGATTGCTGAGAACTCTCTGACAAAGCAGCAAGTCACTAGTAACTCCAAACATGTGACAAACACGGCTGACTCTTTCATCAGCACCTCATCACTGACTATTGCATTGTGTTTCCATAGTGACAAAGCCCTGGTCATCAGTGTCCCTAAGGGACAGAGAGTTTTACACCCACACAGCCAGTCAGCATCACACACAAATTACCAGACAGACATGCTCGAAGGTCAGTATCCATCCATCAATCCATCCATCAAGACTGGATGGATGAAAAATTTAAGAGCTAATCCAACTAAACATGTATTATCCTCTTTGTTAGATCTGAACAGAACTCATAAAATCAAGTGCATTTTATCCATTATTGACTCGCTCATTTTATTGCTGCCTATCAACTTGCTCTAAGAAAGTTGAACCTTGATATCTTTAAATAAGAAATCTTTAAATCAGGTTACTGCACCGAAATCAAGATTCAAATTGCTCCTCAGAGATAAGACAATAAATGGTGAGATGAAGATGAGGTGAAATGAAATATAAAAAATAACCAACATTAGCTTTTTGTTTGTTTCTGCTGCTCAAAAGCATCTTTCTTGTTTTTAGAGATTCCCATCTTCAGTAGGAACTCATTGGATTGGAGCTCTGCGTCACAGACAGTTTTAAGATTTGGTGGTTTTGGTCTTTTATTGACATTTGTTATCAGTTAGAAAAATCTAGATGAATGCTAGTTTTACCTGCAACTCAATTTACTGCAAAATATGGCTCCAAATGTCCTTCGAAAAGGTGTATTGTAGAGGATGTGACTAAATGCTATGAATTTTATGGAGCCAAAAATAGGATTAAAAACACTGTGTCCATGTCCCTGTTTTGGGCCTAAGAGGAGTCACGTTTAAATATATTTAATTTGAGTACCTTTAGGCTAATAAATAATTAAAGCAACCACTATTTCATCAACAGATTTCCATTGCAGATGGTGTAGAGAATACGTCAGACTTTCATAATGGGAAATAAAATCTACAACCAATCTAAATGAGCAGCTAAATGAAATAATTCAATGTGAAAATTCAAATCATTGAAACATATGGTTGAAGGATTTGGTGGACACGTTATAAATTCCTAAGGGAATATCATCTGCACTTGAGTTTTCATGTGACAGTCACCTAAGCATTAACAGGACTATAGATGTGATATCATTATATCAATAAATCATATGATTGATTTCCTGTTTGCAGAAAGTAAATGTGGACATTTATTTTCAACTGAGTTGGACTTTTAACGAGTCTAGGTGGTTGTTTAAAAGTGGTTCATTTTAACATTCATACTGTCAGTCTCTCCGTTCAAGAAGTTCCAGCAGTCTCCTTCACTCAGATTTCAGCGGTGTGGAGTCACATCAGCACCGCAGACGCACGCTCTCTCTCTCACACACACACGCTCCAGACTGTATTACTAATTACTTTATTACATTATTACTACACCGGCCTTATGTATGTCTTTCTATAAGTGAAATCATGCAGGTTAACATTCATCTCTCCACTCTATCTGAACATCTGCAGAGAAAGCTGATTGATTTGTGTGCGTAAAAGCGTCACTAAGCACAGACAAAATGACCACAAACTGAGGATACCACAGGAGATTTGTTTTACCCAATTGGACATCCGCGTAAAATGGACTAAACTGCTCTCTTTGAGGACTGTTTTAGTTGATTTAACGCATTTTAAAAAGCTTTCTAGCATATTGTGGCACCATCAACCGTTTTCTGTCACTTTGTACAGTTTCCAGTTTCCTTCTCAGTGCACCACAGGAACCACTGATGCTTCCATATAAACAGGTGATAATCTTACCCATCACATCAGTATTTGAATCGTCTCATAGCGTCTCCCGCGGCACCTCCAGCTCGTGGAGCTCCGGTTTGCGGTCAGAAGTGACAGTCAGGAGGGTTGAGTTTCCGCCAGGAGAGGTGTAACCAAAGCCTATAACTCTCCGCTAACACCAGCGTTTTTTACATCCACGCAAGCGTCTGACCTGTGAGAACGAGGAGCAGTGATCTGTCTCGGTGCGTCAAAGGGAGAAAAGAAAGCACATTGCTCCTGTGATTTCATAACCTTCGTTCCACAAATGGAGACGCAGCGGCTGCAAATCTGACAAAACTTTTGACTGTTTCCTTTGTTGTTTCTTCTATTAATTTCCCTTTAATTTAAGTGCAGCTGCCTGAATCAACAAAATCCCAAATTTTGAAGTACTTCCTCTCCTGGTCCCCAAGTTTTCTCTTAGTCCAAACAAAACCTTAAAAAAACAGGTAAGCAGCTGATCCAAACGCGCTGAGGGTGACCACAGCAGGACGAGTTGTTAGGAGAAAACCTCGGCTCCGCTTATAATTAAGTGGGAAATGTATGTTCTGCACGGATCCGGTCTCATCCTGTCTTTGTTGCAGCGAATTAATTTCTGATGCTGACCTGACTGGATGTGACCATGCGTCACAGCAGTGGGCGCTGCAAAAGTACCTGAAGGATGCAAGCAGGTCCCAGTTGCAGAAATCTGAATTTTACCTTTTACTGAATCGATTGATATCTTCTTGATGGTTTTGAAATGATTTGTGTCACTCGATATTGTTTTCTGGGGAAGAAATGTGCATAAAACATGAATTACATGGGAAGAAAGAGAAATGGTCTCAGATTATGGATATTTTTTTCCTTCCTTTTTTTCCATCTCTTCACCTCTATGCAGTGTTTCAGGTGACTTTAAGGAGTGTGTACATTTTACCTTCTGTCGTCAGTCACCTTCATCCTCTGGAGGCTGTGAGGCTTGTTCAGAAGATCTGAACTGGGATCTAAAGCTTTATGAACACTCTTGTGAATTACAGGGAACTTAGACTTGCCAACAGCTTGCAGGCCTATTGGTAACTATTCATCACTCATGGACATTATTTTTTATTATTTCATTATTCATTATTGATTGTCGTCATTCAGTAGGATTTTATCAATGCATGATACCACTGGCTTGCATTTACTCACAGACAGACAGACAGAGATATACCTAATCTGAAAACTGCAGATTAATTGCAGCTCAGGACCATATAAGTCCTGTTACATGTAATAAACATTGTGTGTTTGCACTTATTCGGATATTGGCAGTTTAAGAGTGTATAAGAGCTTAGAACATTACATTAGAAGTATGATGGCCATTGCCATTGTTTATACCATAACCATTGTAACCATTCTGACTACCCCAAATACCCTCAAAAGACACCAAGAGTTTAAAGAACACCATAGAAAAAAATCCTGATGGTTTTTCCCTTAAAAAAAATAAAAAAATTTGGGTGATTGTATCTCACTACTCTTCTGAAAAGACAAATAGTCTCACTACAATGAATTTCTACTATGGGTGGAACATTATCCCACATTAATACAATTGGGGTCTTTCCAGCTTTCCAGTCATACCAAATTCATGTAATCCCAATACTATTTAGGGACCCCAATATGCAGAAATATTTAAATAAACTAGGTGAAAATAACAAATTACACTGCATGGAAAAAAGCCATGATTATGCCATGTTTATGCTAAGCCATGTAGGTAGTTAGCCAAGTAGGTATTTCTATAAAGGGGAGACTCATGGGTCCCCATAGAACCCATTTTTAAGGGGTGAGATGTCAAAAGACTATGTTGAATATGGCTATCACCAACACTTTGCCCAAATTTCAAGCAAACCGAGCCCATAATCCTTCATTGGCTTCCCACCTGGTGTGTTTGTTGTAATGAGAAGCTAGAGGCACTGCTGATAAGAATCGAACCTCTGGTCTCTGTAGTAGTGGATAAAAACTTCTTCCAGCAATACACAGCGATGTATTTGCCCCCATGTGTAAACCCTGCATGGTGTCACCCACTGTTTTTGTGGACAACCGTTCCGAAGTCTCAAGTTTGCCATTTTGTTTTGTTTTTCGAGTCAGAAGTGACCACATTTGGACGACAGCCTAGAGCTAATGGGCGATGTACTACATGTGGAACTGCGCTTACCTGAAGCGTCAGTGTGTTTACTGTTAATGTATTTATTTTTTCATCTGCAGCGCACTTCTGTTGTTGTATTTGTTTTTCATTTCTGCTTTTAAATTGGTGTCATCATCTGAGACTTCAGCACATCTCTTTGCCTTTGCCGGCCACCAAAGATACCTCTGACAGGACAAAATCTGAATCGATAAATGAGTATTGGCTTACTGCTGTGTGTTCTCTCTGTTCACAATTTACCTCCCTCCCTCTCTCTCTTTTCCATCATTCCACTTTGAGCAGCACCAAGAAAAGACGTGTCTAAGGGAGGCCGAGAAAGAAAAGATTTTATTGTGTGAATTATTTAGAGGTTAAAGCAGGCTGAGATTCCACTGTATTGTACAGACAAGAGCGTGTAATATTAATGAGTGGAGATGTTCAAGGTTATTTCTCCTCTTTTCTGCTGCTCCTGCTGTGCTTCAACACTTCAGCATCCAGCTGCTCCCACAGGAAGCAGCGAAAACAGACTTTCGGGTCAAACATGGACTCACACTGCAGAACTTCATCGACACAATTGCGCTCTTGACTCTGTGATTATTACGATTTTTCAAAGCAAGGAAGTAGAAGTCATTGTCTGAGGAAGTCAGCATGATTCACATTGTGTCACATGAGTCACATTTAACCGAACAACACAAAATAATATAAAAAGGAGACTCTCTACAGCAGCATCTGTTATTTGTTGAGATGGAGGAAAATATGTCTTATGTTATATGCCCAAAAACTTCTTTTTGGAGGAGAATTACTTGAGAATGGAACATTCCATTTTCAATCTGTTTCCTAAAATCTTGAGCATTATCTTCGCCTAACCAGGCCTTTATAATAGTAGTGGCCTTCCGATAAGGTTACAGATCAGATGGGTCATTTTGTTGTTTTTTGACTTCAGAAACTGCTGTTTGCATCTCATCTACAACCACCAGCATAGGTTTTTGGCGAAGGCTGGGTGTTCTAACCTGCAGCAGAGATGAGGAGTGGTCTGTACAGATCTGGTAAGCTTACTCTTTCCTCCAAACTCTGGACCAAGTTCTCCTTTAAACTCCTTTAAATCGTGACTGAGCCCAGGGCGCAAATGTGGCCAGGACCGGCGCTGTGTATAATAACATAAAAACAACACTGATAAGAAACAATCAGCCCTTCTTTGTCGCTGTTGTCACCTCTCCACCTCTTTCCTCTCACTGCCCGTGCAGTGACATCACTCAATAAGACAAACAGGGTCTCGGTGTAAGTCATCCACTTAGCATTGATTCCCACATCACAGAGATGGATTAGCTTACAGTGGAGACTGCCTACATGTGGCAAGGTTAGGGAACAGGTCAGCACTGATGAGGCAAAGTCCAATACAGACGGTGCATTCACTGTGTCAGAGCTTTTACTGTGAAAGCAACTGATTCTACTGAACAAACACAGACAGATAAATAGAGCACAACTGTGCCTAAATACAGCCTCACAGACTCGTTTGTATGTTAACGCTTCAAGCTTTAGTGCTAAGTTTGAATTTATTGGGTGGAGTCTGCTGGAATAAAGTTTGGGTTTAAATTCTGAATTCACATCAGGACCCAGTTGTTTTGGTCCCACAGAACAGTTTTACCAATGAGAAGAATGGATTAATTTTAGCAGCACCAGTACGCAGTTTCTCTACTCCTTTACTTGCACTTTTTCTTCTCAAGCAGACGAGGATCTGTGTCCTTCAGCATTTGTTCCACTCCGCTTCATAAGCCTGACTGACGCACAGGAGCTGCAGAATCCTTAATGCAACACAACGTTGTAAAACCCACCAGATGCAATCGTCCTCCTTTGTATCTCTCACATCCTGACAAGCCCCATGTTCAACTAAGTTCTTGTTCTGTCACAACATCATCCAGAACATGGTCACAACTGAGTGGGCCAACAGGATGACAGGATGTTTCCATCTTCCTCTGGGCTTTTCCATATATAGTTTGTTTACAACTGCAGTGTCACCACAACAAGGTGCAGGACTGGAAACCAACAGAAACAAATATCCAACTGAGCATTTAAATCGTATCATAAAACAGTTGAGAATTTAAAGTTATGATTAATGATTAATTTGGATTTTTATGATATCAAATCCCAATTTTTAAAACTATTCTAAACTATCCCTTTCTATTTTTCATTCATTTCCTCCCTTTATAGTTGACTTTACTGTTACTGGCAGAGCTGTGGTTCCTGGACAGGATTCCAGTTGTGATGAAATTTAAATTCTCCTCACTCTTTGTGTAAATAAGCAAGTAGCCTAAGAGGATAACAAAGTCATTGTCTAAGCCTTAAGTGTCTGAGTAGACCTTCCCTTGGCCATGGCTGACTGAAAACTGAAAGCTGGCATGGATAGGAGATAAGCTGTCAATGTCTGTGGCTCAAAATTGACTGTGAAATGACAAATGTTTGTACAAGATAAGATTCTCTTTCTATTTTTTGACAGGTATCCATTAGCATTAGTCCCTTTGCAATATTTAGCATTTGTAAGAGCCATCGTGCAGTTTTATTTGTAAGAATGGAGCTAAACTAGCTTGCTGTTAATCACAAGATATTACTTTGCATTTGTGTTATATTTACATCTGCTGAGCCATCGGAAGCTTCCTGTTGTGTATGCCTCACAGGGGTCTTGTTAGCATTAGCAAGGTTATGATGGAAAATAACCACAAAATCAAATCTCACCACAACAGGTAGACATGGATATCTTAGGTTATGTTGGTCATTCATGTGTGTTTTTCATGCTGTGTGGTTGGGGTTGTTACATGGGAGGTTGAAGAGAGGGTCAGGCAGGCTATCGCCAGTGTTCAAGTGCTGGAGGCTGCCCTCCATACCGGTTGTTTGTTGTCATTCCCCTCAAGGCCTTCTTCTCTTGTTCCCTTTTCTTCATTTCCCCTTGTCAGATATCTCCCTGGATGTTTTGTCACAGGGTCCCAGTCCCCCTCAGAAGGTAAGGCCACAATAGTTGACAGATTCTCCAAGATGGTTCACTTTATCCCTCTGCCTCTGAAGTTTCCCTTCACCAAGGAGACAGCATAGATGGTTCTGTCCCATGAGTTTTGCCATGATGTAGTGTCTGACTGGTACCCACAATATACATCTCAGGTTTGGAAGACATTTTCTCTGTTTGATGCCTCTGTCAGCCTCACTTCTGGATATCATCAGTCCATAGTCCAATGACCAAAACAAGAGGCTCAACTCACTCACTGTCTTGTCTCTCAGAACCCTGCCTCCAGGAGCAAGCGCCTCATTTTGGCTGAGTATAACACACTTCCTTGCTCTGCCTCTGGTCTCTCCCTCTTCCAGTGTGCTTATGGGTGACTGGAGACTGAGGTTAGAGTTAGAGTTCCCTCAGCCCAGGCCCTTATTTGGTGGAGTTTGGTGGACTGCCAATGGACCCCTACTCCTGCCTACAGGACAATTGCACTTACATAGTCTGTAACTATTTGTTTTTCACAAAGTTCTTCTAATATGTGATCAGTCAATATGTGACCGATAGCCTGTCAAATGTTCCCTTTGTTGCTTTGTTGGAGCCTCTGTGGTTTACTTCAGCTGTAATTTCCACAATAACTGTTTGTTCCATCTGAAGGGATAGTAAGAGGAAAAAAAAAAGTGGCTCGATATGCTTTGATAGACCACCAAACTCTCTGGCCAGAGTGGCTATTGATTTGTGGCACTGCAGGCCTGAGGTCCTGGAGGCTGGGGAACCATAAAACTTTTCACTCAGAGTTCAGATTGCTGAGAGGTGGCTTCACTTCTAGCAGAAAGATGAGCTGCTGCCTCCGATGTAGAAACTGACAGGCTCAGACCTTCACTTCTCTATAATCTAAACTTTCCTGACTCATACTCCATATTTATTTATTCATAAAATGTACTAGTTTGATGTACATATTGGTAATTACATTATTTTCAGTTAATAATTTCATTTAATACTGGTACCATACATGAAATCACCAGAAAATGCCAAGAGCGTTAATAGTGTTTCACAAGCTGTTCATTCAACTGTATAGTAAATCAGATGACAGCAAAACATATCAGATGTACACGGAGCTTCCAGTCTTCTCTGTGCAGTGTGGCATATAACATAAAGTACAACACAGACATGTCTTTGTGGCAGTTATCAACCCTGACAGATCTTCAGTCCTCACTGAAGCGATGACTCTTCAGCTTCTGGCATTCAATCTCAGTTAAATCTGTCCTGACAAAGTGGCCTGCAGCAACAAACTGGCAATAACACTTTGTCCCATCAAACCATGTGAACAAAGTCAGGGTGAAGTTTAATCTTTATTCATCCAGTAAAGTATTTTTGTAGAATCAATGATCTTTGTCAGTTTTAGAAACCATGAAGGGGTTTACAGGTTTACTCATATTCCTCTGAGGCTAATTTGTTTGGTTGAGTTCAAATTCATCGGGAGAAATAAAAAATGTAGGTGCGTGAATGTGATGAGTGTATGTGAACTTTCACTGAAAGTCCATGTATCGCAAATTTACAGGACTCTAAAGGAACTTAACAGAACAAGCTAATAGGTAATAGGTTCAGAGTTAGTGAGGCTTGTATGAAACTTGGTATAATTAAGCTGCACAGTAAAAAACAGGTCATTTTGGTCAAATTTGTATGTACCTGTAATTTTGCATGAATGTGAAATATAACAGGTTACGGTGAAGTATCCATCCATCCATCCATCCATCCATCCATCCATCCATCCATCCATTTCCTATAAGTGCTTGTACTTATCAGGGTCATGGGGCACTGCAGCTTATCCAAACTAACTAACTTGCAATAGGGTGAGAGGCGGGATAGACCCTGGACCAGTTGTCAGTTCATCACAGGACATGGTGAAATTTATCATATGAATTTGGGGGGCAAAAAAAACACGGTTTAATATGTGTTATGTAAGTGTCGGGCTGCTAAAGACCTAACGAGTTATGTAGATATGTTTGTCTTTAAACTGAGATGAGAATCAGTGAATGGCTGACCGTTCACCGTGTTGTTTGTCCAGTTTGTGTTTTAATCGTCCATCTTCCACGTCTGTTACCTCTGTGTGCTATCTGGAAACAGAGAAATGCCACAAAATGTCATTTTAATGTCATCACAACTCAT
Organism: Larimichthys crocea; assembly: GCF_000972845.2. Taxonomy (NCBI): domain Eukaryota; kingdom Metazoa; phylum Chordata; class Actinopteri; family Sciaenidae; genus Larimichthys; species Larimichthys crocea. The sequence continues at coordinate 41,438,106 of NC_040013.1, forward strand.
GACATGTTAATGAGGAGCTTCACTCCAAGCTTCATATTCAGGACTATTCTTTGTACTACTTGATTTAGTATTAACTCCTAAGGTCTTTGAAACTGTTTTGTGTTGATATCAGGAACCTATTGAAGTCCAGCTTTGACAAACTGATGAAGACAGCAGCTCTTTGTTGCTGCAGATGCCATCTGAACTTGAAAGTGCTTGCTGGGTGTCTCCTACAGCTGTATGAATCTAAGAGCAGACCTCCTCCTTTGATCCGGCCTGTCAGCTTACAGGTGTCTACTGTTTCGTCTATTATTTAGTCTAGGGATTCCAGTATGAGAGGTGCCTCTGACCTGCCTGAAGGAGCCTTTGGCACCAAGCAGCTTTATTATCATTTCATCAGCCTGCTGGTTGTCTGTGAAAAGTCAGACTCCTGGATGTCTACCCGCTGTGCTGTGAAGGCCCTTACTGTTGTGCTGGTGAATTACAAGACTTTGCTGGATCTCCTTAAAATGCCTCAGGCGAGGGAAATGTGATGTTGGCATGATACCCGCTGAACTAGCCCTCCCTGGCTTTCGCACCAAACCCCAGTGTTTATGAAATATATAGAGTTATCCTCATGTTACGGCCCATGATGTTAGGCTGCCCCTCCGTGCCCACACCCTGCGTCATAGGTCGGGCCGGGCAGTGGAGGTTGGAGTCTGGATCTATTCAAACGGGCGTCTGATCCTGAACACTGCACAAACAGGCCCTCGCCTACAGACAAAGCAGAGGAAAGAACCTGTATTTCTCTTGACTTCAGACACAAGCTTCTGTTCTTACTTTGTTTGATTTGTTTCTAGTGGTTAAAGGTAAGGTAAGGTAAGGTGTAATACAATTTTTTTAAAATACATAAACCTCCTTCGGGTTTGTTAGTCTTGTAGGTGTTTAGCTTACAGGTCAGGCTTTAGAGGAATTCCAAGGTTTTGTTCAAATGTAGCATTTTGCTCATTTTTCATTCATTTAATGTTAAATTTCACTCTTTACACATTCATGTGTCATTACTGAACGATACACTATCTTAGAAATACTGATTCTCTTTGCTAAATTAAATTTTTCCTTGTGAATGCACCCAGGCAAACATACAGTGTCGGAGCAGTCGGTTTTCTTACGACCTATATAATAATTTTACTATAAATAAGTTCTTCACTCATTTGTTTTCAATCCTTCAGATCAAAATGACAAAAAAAAAGAAATTGATGTTCACATATTACAAATCACTATTGCAGTCGTCTTCACACCTACTATTAAGTGAAAGTATTTATTTGCACAACTAAGACAACAAACCTTCATTAGTTTTTGTTTTGGGATATGCCATAAAATACATTTTCATGACATCAAGAGGGAAAAGACACTTTGCTTGATGAATTTGCATCTCTACTTAGCTTCCACACAGGAAACTACTGCACTGACCTCCAGGAGAGGGTTTTAAAAACAGATACCAGCTTCTACTAGTTGCAACATAGACTGCCACTTTGCTGTGGCAACCAGGCCTTTCTCATATGATCATATCTCATATGATCCAATTCCAGTTGGATGGTATTTCATCAAAAACATTCTTCACAGTCCACACACTGAATCCTTTCACTCAGGATATAAAAAATGTGCCTGTTGCAACTTAAAGAAGCACCAGTGCACAAACAAAATGCTGATGGAACAGAGTGGATAAGTGCTCCTGTATGTATTTTCAAGAGTAAACTGTTAAATTAGGAATTAAGATGAGAAACAATTCAATGACAGTTTCTCCAAAAAAAAAAAAAAACCTGAGAAAATGCACCACGATTAATTTAGAAAAATAAAACCAGTCAACAGATTTATAAGTACTGACATAGAAATGTCTACTGTTGTGAGTTTCTCTGTCTGAGTCAGTACAACATATCACAACTGGTTACCAAGGTGCATCTTCCCCCTCCTGCAGCTCCAACAGCATTATTAATAATAAAACACAAAGATTTCTATTTGATGGTTTGGTCCTCTCTCTGATGGTCTAACCCCACTTTTAGAAAAAGAAAAAGGCATTTTCAAAAAATATTCCAGCTCGTCTCCACTGAAGCGGGTGGAGAGCATCTCTGTATGAAGAGGCTTTTATTGGATATGAAGGCCTAAGAGCACCTGACTGTCCTCCTCTCCCTACGCCATCTCAGCCGGTTCTATCGCATAAATGCTGCAGGAGACAGTTCAAACATTCAGATATCAGAGGCTGGGACTGGGATTACTTGCTCTACTCAAACAAAATCTTCTCAGGTGCATTGGATTCATTTGTCATAGTGAAAAAATGTAATTGTCCTCATTGGGTTTTACAGATGGCACATATAAGTGCAGGAGTTACGATCACAGGTGAGGTCAGAGTATATTCATGCTTTTCTAGTGACTGACAACTGTTTTTCCTCTCTTTCAGATCTACCCCCACATCAAAAATCTCTTTTAGCTTGTGGCCATTTTAAACAAACAAACAAAATTCTAATTCAACTCATGACCCCTTCTATGAGCAAAGACGGTCCAGCATGTAGGAGAATCTACAGTGGCCATGGAAAAACATGAAATGCCCTCACTAATGCCAGTTTAGTTTGTCCATTCTAGCAGCGCAACATGGCAGACAACATTGAAGACGACCCGCTCTCTCTGCAGATATAAAGGGCTCATTCTAAAGTAACAAAGGCACAAGGACTCTTAGTTTCAGTTGGTTGTACACTAATGAAAACAAACTGGATGTTATATTCCATATCTGCCAATAGATCCTCCTTAACATTATCCACTGGACCTTAAAAGTAAAAGTATTTCCATCACGTTGTGAAAATAAAAGTGAAAGTAGAGTGCTATTTGCTTCCATATTTTCACATGTTTCTTGTAAAAACAGGCAGACGGGGGGTTACGGGCGTTTATAGTGTAGCCAATAGCATGTGCATAGACCAGCATCACTATGCAGCTAGCCCTGCAGCCACTTTCCAGTGAACATGGCCAAACACAACCTCCAAAACCAATGGTGGCCAGTTTGACATGGAATACAGTAACCTACCAAGGTCGTTTTGCTGCTCTCCAGTTCTGTTGCCCGCTAACAACAGATACAGTCAGCAGCAGTTAATTTACATTTAACTACTTTAGCAAGTAGTTAGGTTAAAGCTATCCGTCCATCAGGAAATTGTAAGTCAAATAGAGTTGCTTAGCAGCTGGAAGACATCAGAGGGAAAACCAGCGAGCATATTCTGTATAAAATATGATTCAGTTTTACCTAAATCAATTAATAAAGTTATAAAGTTGTGCAGTTGTACAGTAATCACTGAGGCTTGGAAACAGATGCTTGAATCAGCCTTCAGAAACACTCACAGTGTCATGGTTTGGGGTGCCTTGTTTAGTGTTTCCTATTTCATTTTTGTTAATCTCCCCTCTCCTTGTGTCTGTAACTTTGCTTCCTGCCAATGTTGCCTTTTCCGCCAATTTTAAAACTCTGATTAGTTTTCACCTGAGTCTTGTTGTCCTGCTTTCACTTGTGTATTTAGTTTGTGTGTTTTGGTTTCAGTGTCAAGTTTGTGGTTGTCCATATGTCAAGGGAGCCAGAGAGGTCCCCTGTGTTTTTGACTACTGCTTTGTTTTCTTGGACTTTGCCCATTCTATTGTTTTTTTGCCTGTCCTTTGTATTTGTTTGCCTTCCTTGGACAGCTCTTCTAGTATTGACCTTTCTCTGCCTTATCAAGTCTTTGTTCTTTGACATTTACAATTAAACCATTGTTCTGTACTAGTTCTGCCTCTGTAGTCTGTATTTGGGTTCAAATTCCTTGTGTTCCTGATTACTCTGCTTGTTATTTGTGACACAGATATCATGTTATTGTTGGGCCAGATACTGGAACATAGGTGACATGTAAGACAAAATGTTATGAAAGCACTTTAGCAATTTTGACTTCATGTGAGCTAATTTGAACTACTAAAGTAAAGTACCTGGAATTATTACTCACTGGTGAAAGTCTTCCATGAATAAATGAAGGTTAAAAACTTTGTCACAGGCAAGGTTAGGCTATTAAGATATGCAGATGAGTTCCAGGTTAAAGAAAATCAAGTGATCACTATGACAAAGCATGCATAAAACTAGAGGCTGCATTAAAATAAAGGTCAAAGAAACAGTTGTCACTTTCTGAACACATAAGCTCTTTAACAACAACACTCTTGTTTCACATACAGTTGTACACATTCACACTGTGAGCGGTGTACAACAAAGGACTCATTAAGATTTTAATTTGTGGGTGAACAAAGAAAGGCCAACATGTACCAATAACAGACTGAACAATACAGCAGCATCAAAACCCTATCAGGGTTTGCAACTTTAGTGTGAAAATTGGTTTGGAATGAAAATCCTGCTGAATAAGAAGCACAGGAACTAGAAGAGTTCCTGTAATGTGGCCATGATGTCACCAAGGATATAAAGTTCAGGGTACACCTCTTATACCTGCCTTTCCATTGCAACGTTGAGTTGCTACAGGATATGACTAACAAACATTTGCAACCCAACTAGTCTAGGCAGCAGTCCCCAACTTACTGGACAAGCAACTCAAAGTGTGTCTATTAGTGTTCAGCGAACATCTTTTGATCACTGTGTGATCTGCAATCTTTTTACCTGCTGAAGGAAGATACGGATCAACCATTTTCTCTTAACCTCTTGAATCAACGTTTCCCTCCATTGCCACACAAGGACCAGCGTGCCACAAAGCAATCTCAAGAGGCTTTGTCTGGGTAGAGACAAGTTACTAATGTGTTTATTGAAAGAAAATTGATGGTTGTACCATGGTTTACACTGAGCTAATATTACCTAACAGCAGCTACATTTAGCAGCATTTTACTTTACTGTCCATCAGGAAACTCCGTCAGTAACAGAGTTGATGCAGAGAAGCCGGAGGGCATTCGAGAATCATAAGAATAATTTCACCAAAATAAGTGAAATAGTTGTTGGTGTGTGACTTAATGCTGTAAAGTTTTACATACTTCTTGCAGGAGATCGTAACCAGAGTGTTATGGAATTTTCTCTTTTTGGGTTACACGAGGTCACGTGTGAGCCTTGTGGTCCTCTGCAGTATTAATTGTTTGTCTTTGACTGGGTGCCACCATATCTCAACACTGTGGTGTCCAGGGTCGAAGAGGCCTGTTGCTGCATTCCTAGACATAATAGGTAGCTAATTGTTGACGTTCCATTAGCATGAACAGACAACAGTGTCTCCAGACTAGAATGTGTTGAAGGTGAACACGAACATGGGTAAATGCTTTCCCTTTGACTATTTTGGGCGTAAAGTATTTGTAGCGTCATCTATGAGGGTTTAAAGTGTGACCACCAGCATGAGTTCATCAGAATGCGAGACCGACTCAAGCACTTCAGGTGTACTTTGAGAGTGTCTCTAGTTCTCCTTGATCAAGCTTCAATAAATAAAACAGCATAAGACATCAGAGGCTCCTGAACACTTTCTTCCCTCCTGACCTCACCATTGACCTTTGACTTCAGCAATTTCTCCACAACACAGAGAATAACATTAACACTAACATTTTTACCGTATGTTCACCGTGTCAATTCTTAATGTGTTGACATTTGTAAAGTACAGCTGGACAAAATTATATTTTGACTTGATGATGGCACTAGATAGAAAGTGAAGAGGGACCAAAGTAGGACTTTATCCTCAAGGGGACATGAGCGTTTGAACCAAATTTCACGGCAATACATCTCATAGTAATTCAGACGTTTAGACTCACAACAACACACAACATCAACCTCAAAAAGTCAGAGGATCACCAAAGTCAGGATTCATGCTCAGGGGAACATTCACAAAATTTGATGCCAATCCATACAGTAAATGTTGAGACAGTTCTAACTAACAGATCTTTCCACCCATAGAGCCATACAACTGTCATGGCTAAAATTAATAAACTTGAAGTGCTTGCAGCTCATATAAATATGAAACCTTCTTACTGCTACCTCACCAGCTCTGTGTACCCATCCTCTCTGGAAATCAAACCAGCAACTTATTATTTGCCTCAGGTCACCTAGTGAGTCATCCAGACCAGAAGTTTAGACAGAGAAAGTCACAAAGTTTCTATGTACCTGTCCTCCAATGACATTGAGTCTTAGCTCCCAACTGTCAACCTGAATATAGTCCAGTGTGTTAATGAATATTCATTGACCTTCATTAGCATATTGTTCTGAAATATTAGCATAGCCAGTGACATCAGCATCAGTGTGAGGGGGAACAGATGAATCAGAGGTCGTGTAGAGAAATAGTGGGCAGATTGGGACCGGAGAGGACAGCAGGTCAACATTCATTACTTTAATAAACCGGACAGGTCACGAATGACACAAAGAACCCCTGACAGAGAGAGGTAGCAGCAAAGTAGACCATTCAAGATACTAAAGTCCAGGCAGACATAATCACATAGAGCCAAGGAAGGAACCACAGCTTTACTGCATATTCTCTAGACTTTATGTTTCTTTGTCAATTTAATGAGACTTGGGGAACTAAAGAGATAATATTCAGTTACATCTGAAATTCTCTTTTGGTAGCAAAATACCAGGCTTCACAGTATTAGTTTCAGCTGCCAGCTTGAAATGTAAGGAGCACCCAAATCCCAAAAGACGTTTGTGTGTGTGTGTGTGTGTGTGTGTGTGTGTGTGTGTGTGTGTGTGTGTGTGTGTGTGTGTGTGTGCGTGTGTGCGTGTGCGTGTGTGCGTGTGTAAAAACATGACTACTGCATCGCTGAACTTCTTTAACCAACTGTCATACTTCCCCATATCTCTGTGATGTTGATGGAACAGAGCTGCCACACTTGCTGTGGGAGATTACCTTCAACCAATCCTATTTCTGAGAGTTATGTTACATCATCATGCTGCCGTGAGATGCCAGGTAAGATGAAGCTCTGACATGCAAATGTGCTCATAGTTGAAGCTCGTGCATTTTTCATGGTGAACATTGCCGTTTCGCCTCTGATATGACAATGAGCTCTTAATGTCTTTTGTGCTCAGCCGGGCGTGCAAACACGGACACAAAAGCAATCCACACACCTCACTCACTGGAACAGATTCAGCTCAGCACTGCGGGACATAATGTACTTGTTCAAAAATGATTTCATTGTATTATGACTTACAAATCAAAATATAGACAGCAAAGTTCTTCAAATATTTTGCAGTTTTGTTATGACGTCCACCTTCTGTCAGTGCTGGGTTCACACTGCATGCATGTCACAGAGTCACAGTTCAAATTAGCTGAACCTTGTCTGCACACATTGGCAGAAAATCAGGAAACTTAAGAGTTGGCAAAGTCTTACAAAGCTTGTATGTTGTCAACCTATAGAGAGGATCTGCTGCAGCTGCCATGATTTAAAAAGCTAATAGCAGTTGCACATTTGACAGTGATTTTACAAAAAAAAAAACATTGTTAAAGACGAGGTATTTTTTCCCAGTTTAAACCAGTGACAGTATCAAGAATAGTAGTCGTATGCGTGATGAGTGTGGTGACTCTGGCCGCTGCCATGTTAACAGTCCTGCCTCTTCTGCCCCCTGGCTAATCTTAAAATCAGCAAAAAACGTGGATCATCAGCGGACCTGAGGCAGGCTGAATGAAGCCTGGGTGCTCATACAAAGATGATTGGTCTAAACATATGATAGCAGTTACAGAGCTAAATGCAGACATTTAGCATTTAAGATGTGTTTCCACCACAGGAACTTTCCACAAGGACTAGGAACCTTTGGAGGAACTCATTTCCATCACAGGGCCAGAATCTAAATTAAGTTCCAGAGACATTATTTTACTGCTCATGGGGTAGTACTTCACAGAAGTAGGAACCTTAGGGGTGGGGCTTGCATTTAAAAATCTGCAGCTGCAAAACAGCCATCACTTCTAATTAACCTAATCTTTGTGGGGTTTTAGACTGTGGTGGAAATGCAAAAACAGGCTCAAGGAACCTTCTAGTTTCATGAAAAGTAGCTCTTGGGATTAAAAGTTCTGGGTACTTTGGGTAAAATTGTGGCTAATGATGTAAGCATATTGATGTTTAGTAAATAATTTTTACTGTGTTTGAGCGTTATAATATTTGCTAATCAGAACTAAACAGAAAGTACTTCTGAGGATGTTGGGAATTACATTAGTTTTGCAGTTATTTGGTCATAAAGTTTATTCACTAAATAAATTACAACAATTATGATACTATGTGGGAATGTTGTGGTTGGCGTGCTGTGATCCTCATCCGCTGACTGAACAATGCCTTTGGCTGTTTGTTTACATGTTAAATTAGCATGTACATGTTAGGGGAGATAAAAGTTCAGCATGACTAACATCCCAAGGAAGCAATCAATGCAGAAAGGCCACAAATTATCTCAAGCCAACAGTTTTAGCCTTGAATTTAGCTAATCTTTTCAGGCCACCCATGAGGATGCGTGCAAGGGTTTATAATAATGACAATAATGATGAGTAATAATAATAATGTAATGCTGCTAAAACAAATGTGAATGTAATATTCAATAATTTGTATGAGTATGAACAGCAATAATAACAAAAATATACAGTACATGTATAAATCATTTATTAATTTACAATATTTTCTAAACCACATGGAGAATGTTTAAAAAATATTATGTTAACATACAGACCATGTAGTGCATTTTCCAAATGCTTCATGTGTGTGACTAAAAAATAACTAGCTTCAGGCACAAAGCTACTCATTACTATCAGTATCTCATTAAAATAGGCACGGCCTGGTACTTCAGATGTCTTTAATGAGCTGTTTGCCTGATCGCTGTTACCCTGAGTGCGGGCAGCCATGTATCCAACCACCTCAATCAGAACAGCTCACTCAGCTGAAATGAAGCCTGACGAGACCTTCAAGGGCACAGCAAAGTGCATGCTCACCTAAAACTCACTTCAGTCACTGTCTCTAACCTTCGATTGGACAGGTGTCTGCAGAAATCTGCTGTGCAGCAAACATACATACAGCACACTCACATTTTTATAAAAAAAATAAAAAAATAAATATTTAAAAAAATTTATAAAATATTTTCTGTACATTTATCCCTGATTTATCTGGTGGTTAGCACCCAGCTGGGACCTTTCAGTGTGGAGTTTGCATGTTCTCCCTGTGTCTGAGTGGGTTCTCTCCAGGTACTCCGGCTTCCTCCCACAGTCCAAAGACATGCACTTAATAGGTTAATTGGTGACTGTGAATGTGAATGGTTGTTTGTCTCTATGTGCCCTCTGATGAGCTGGCAACTTGTCCAGGGTGTACTGCTCGCTCAGAGTCAGCTGGGATAGGCTCCAACCCCACCGTGACCCTGATGAGGATAAGTGGTTACAGATAATGGATGGCTGGATTCTCTGGCCATAGGTGTAGATGCATAAAAGATACAAACAAATGCTTGCAGTGAAATGAGCCCGACATCTGGTTTCTGCAGAACATTAACACAAAATCCTAATTAAATGTTTTTATGTAGATAATTATTTTTGTTTTGTTTTTTTATCCGTTCAAATCTGAAAATCAAAAATAAAAACATGTTTTTAATGGACTTGTTTTACAGGTTGACATGAAACAACAGCAACCTTGAACCACATTGATTAATAAGTAATTTTTGTTTATTTTGTTCTTTAAATTAAAATGACTATTTATAAATATAAATGAACAAAAGTGAAACAAATACATTAAATGTCAATGCTTAGAATGATACCAAAATTTATGTCCAAAATCACGTTGTCCATTTTTATTTCTCTGTCAATCTGTTGCTGCCCTCTGCTGCCTGCAAATGTAAAAAGTGTCCTGATCACAGGACAGGATTCAACCACCACACCATTCAACTGATTACAAATCACTGTGGCAACAAAATGATTTAAAATATTTTATTGGATGGTAGAAAAGTTGCACAATGTTGATTTAATTATTGACAAGCTATTTTCTATTACATTATAGTTGTACAGATTTGTACTGTTTGCAGTCATACAGCAGGCGGTGCTGTTTGTTTCATTAGGATATCATAACCCTGGTCATTAGATGTCCAGCCACACCCACAATATATTGGGCTTTTTATAAGGGATTCAAATTACCTCTCAGTAGTTCTGGATATAAATTATCTTTCTTTTAATCCCACACCCCCTGTCATAAGGTGATCAATAATCCAATTTTGGGGAAAGTCATGGACTGAGAGATATGGTTCGTTTTAATAACATTAATAACTATAGCCTATTTTTCATTAACAGTTGTAGTATAACTGTATTGTATAATTACACTCATTCTCCAATGAATTACATTTTACCATCCAAGTGTAATTGTAATCTAATAAGCTTGTTATGTTCAGTGGACAACAACAAAAACCTGTAACCTAACTGTAACCTCTTTGGTTAACATTAGCCAGCATGAACATGGACCATGATGAAGTTACCTGACCATTTTTATAGTCAAGGCAAAGCCAGCATGGAAACCATGACAAGCAAACAAAAACTCACTAATAAATCACAAAAAGTCCAAGAAAGTCTATTTGAAATGTCTTTATTGTCATGGCATGGTCAAGTTAGGCAAAAACAAATTGTGATGTGTTTCAGCGTCAAGTCTGCTTTAGGGGGTCAAACATGTTTAGGAATGGGAATCTTCCACTTGGACATATGACAGCAGTCTCTAGAAGTGTAGTTATATTAATCTCCAGCAGACGACGTTGTTTGGCCCACAATATTTATCAAAATTTAATCAAAGAGAACAAAGTGAATAATGGTTATAACAAAATATGCTTACACATAGATGTTAGTTATGCATGGGTGTTTAGCAGAATGTAATTCGTAAATCCAAAAGGCTTCCTGTTTGTTAAATTTCTTTGGTCAGTCACCTTTTCCTGTGGAAGACGAGATGTGGTCAGTGCCAAAAGCTTGTAACATGAATGGGTTCCATTATTTTCAAAGCAAATCATGAAGGTAGTGAAGAACACCACCAGATACACATGACAGGAGTTGAGTTTTCATTCAAATAAAGACTGTATAGCATTTAAAAGGCTTTTTTTTGTCTGAGGCAGTGTTCACATGTCTAGTTCACATCAGTGAAGGGAACTTCACAAGAACAATGAGGTCTAAATACCATGACCAGCCTGTTTTACTATATATATATATATATTCATACACATAAAGAAAAAAAGACAGTGACGACTGAGCACAAACTAAGGAAATAACAATAGAAATACTAATAGAAAGTATTCCTTTAATGTTTGGGTCACTAAATGTAAAGCACGATGATGAGAATAAAGGAACCCCCTCAACTCTGGGTGACAAATTTTAGTTTATTAGATGTTGTTTAGAGGAGCAGATGACATTTGTACGAGATACACTGGAGGTCAGGGATACAGTATAGTTTAAAGGACAGAGCCAACTGATAAGTTACGGCCTTGTCAGTCTGTTTTTTTACTTGTTAATAATCCAGAATCTTATCTTGGATTTTTTTTTTATAATGGGTCGTAAAATAAGCATTAACACAAGAGCGAGGTTAAAAAAGGTGAAAGAAAGAGAAAGGTGCAAATAAACTTCTTCAGAATTATCTTTCATCAACTTTATCTTGTTAAAACAGTCATAAAACTAGAGACATTTCCATCTGCTGACCAGTAATTTTAACTAACTATGATGTGGTATCTTCCTTTGCTGCAATCTAGAGCCTCAAACTGCTTTCAGCTCAACAGGATCAGTTGCAGCTAAAATGTTGATCCCTTATTTTAAAGATACACCCCTTAATTTATTTACAACTACTAATAACAACCATAAATTAAGAAAAATATATTGACAGTTCATGTGAACTGTATTGAATTTGAAAATATAGGGAATATTAAAGGTACTGATGAGCACTATTGCCATGGAAGGATGACCACAGAAAAATGTCCCCATTAATTAACTTCTCTTACAACCGCTATGCTGACAATAACCAGCTATTCTTGTCATTTACCCATCTGACACTCAGGTGGAGGCATGCATCACTACTTACAAGATCTCGCAGTGGATGTAAAGGTTCCATCTAATATTCATCCTGGACAAGACTGGGCAGACCTGTCCAACACCACTGATAATACTATGGTAGTGCCAACTCTTTGGAAGAGATGCTCTTACAAATTTTGACAACATCTAGCTTGTTTCTACAGAGGTTGAATTCACTTTTTTTGCAAGTCTATTTGGACTGAAGTATCCAGTGCTAAATGAATTAATAGTTACTGTAAAAAGACTCACTGTAACTGTTATTGACTCTCTCTATTGAGTCTCATCCTCGTATATAAAGTTCAATATATGCACTATATTTACCGTAAATCAGTCAATACCTCTTTGAAAGGAAATAGACAAACTAACAGGGCTGAAAACGTTTCTTTTAGTAAAAAATAATTCCCAAAGACACAAAACCACCAGTCCCCCTCAGCTGTTCACGAACCTAGTGCACCACCTTGTCTTTATTGATCCATGTCAGACAGAATGAAAGTACACAGTCTGCTTTATGGTTCAGTCATAAACCAGTATATATAAACCTGGAGTTGACTGGCAGCGGGGAGCGACTGTAAGGGTGAGTGTTGTTCAGTCTTTTTTCCCATGAAATCATTCAGACTCAGAACAATCACTGATGATCATGATTAATAACCAATAATCTCTAGTAATAAATGTATATGCATTGGTTATAGTGCTATTCCTGTATGATTTAATTTTGTTTAGTAAAGTTGTGTCGAGTAAAGTTTTGGCTTTATCAAATGTCTCTTGGAAAGAATCTGCCATTTTAATGTTTTTGGTGTAGTTATTTAAATTTACTTCATATAATGGAAGAATAAAGTGTAGTTAATAATAGAATGTGTGCTTCTACATACTACATACTTGACCCATAAACAAAGTTTTTGATTTTACTTTGAAATTAAACTGAAATAATTAGTATAAAAAATTAAAATAAAAAACTTAATAAGATATAGATAATAATAAATTGTTGTTTTTCAAAAAGTGAATTCAGAAAAGTTATATTTACTCCTACTTAATTTACTATCATTCATATTATCGTTCTTTATTCTCAAAACAGTCAAAGGATTCAAAGGTTTATTTCTCACATACATGTGCAAATTTCTGATTATTTAATAAAGTCCATGTGGCTTTTGAACCCCTACAGTAAATTTTACTCCTTTCAAACCTATAATGAGAGTGTTGTACATGTCTACTGATGTACATTGTAATGGAAGTTGTATATAACGCGTAGCAGCAAAGACAGAGATCATACTTGAATATGCAAAATGTTGATTTGGTTAAATAGAAGGACCGAATAAAGGTGGTTTTGTCTCTAATGTTCAGCCTAAAGGAAATTATAATACGATTCACTCTAAAGTCTAAAATTCATATCCTTTTTCAGAATAAAATACAATGATGGCTATAAAATTTAAGATTTCTGCATCTTGTCTGTTAGCTGTTCTGTTTTTAAAAGGGTGAAATGTCCTGAGAAGAACTTACAACCTTATTTCACAAGTTTTAAAGGCATCTTGTGTTAATCCATTTCCAGATGAAGCTGTCAGTGTTGTTGTTGCTGGCCCTGCTGGGTCTGTCCACAGCCAATCTTCAGGACATTGTGAAGAAGAGCTCACAGTACAGAAAAGGTAAACTTTTCAGATTTTTTTATATTAATCAATTCTGAAGTTGACTTTTCCAGAGGTTCCTTGTGAGTTACTCTCCAGTTTGATGTATTTGGTGAGCACTATGATTTAATATGTAACCTTTTTGTCTGTATCTTTTACCCAGTTTCCTTACTGAACCCAGAGCTGGAGGACCTGGTCCCTGAACCAACTGGTAACAATGTGGTGTCAGCTCCTCTGACTCCTGGTGATTTGGCACAGCAGCAAGATGCCTCATTCATTTTTGGTAATAATGTTAACCTGGAATGGCTGGCCTGGGACGGTTCTCTGCCTAACGGAGCTGTTGCAATCTACAACAGTTACACCGAGCGCACCGACTATGTTTGCAAATACAAGTGTGAGGCTGGATTCTACAACCCGAGCCTGGGCCCATACTGCCGCTATCCTTATGGAGACCGTGAGTACTATGCCCCCGAGTTCGAGATCCTGAGCAACAAAGACAACTTTGAGTTCTTGGAGTGGAAGGAAGACTCCTATGGTTCAGTGCCCCAGCATTCAGTCAGGACCTGCGCAGGTGTTGGTATCTATGTTGGAAAGAATAAGTATGGTCTTGGAAAGGTTGTTCCTCAGTTTGAAGCTTTCTTCCTACCTTGGGAAGGCGATGAGTATTGGTACAAGCGTTACCAGGTCCTGACTATCAACAGGGATGCCTACACTCAGCACATCACTGACGTCAAGTACAAAATTGATGAGGTTGCCATTTTCCAGTATCCTCCTGAGACCATGCGCATCTCCGGTGTCACCAACAATGAGTGCCAGACAGTGGTGAAGACAGTCACTATCTCAAAGACATCAGAAGTGGAGACCACCTGGAATATTGGCCGAGAAACCATGCTGGGTATCACAGGAAGCATCACAGCTAAAATCCCACTCATTGGCTCCGGAGGAATTGAACTCAGCGGTGAGAAGACACTCCAGTTCTCCAGGGGAACCACTGTGGTAGAGGCACTCAGTCACTCTGTGTCTGTGGAGCTCTCCGTCCCACCAAACCACTACTGTAGAGTCCGTATGGAGGGACGCAAGATCAAAGCTGACATCCCTTACACAGCTCGCCTCAGCCGCACCTACCGCAATGGAGAGACCCAGTGGACATCCATCTTTGGAACATACGATGGAGTCCAGATCGGAGAAGTCCGTGCTGTGGTGGACCGCTGTGAACCAGTGGCTGACGCCAAGCCTTGCCCCTGAAAGACTGATGGAAAACACACCAAAAGACATTTTTCAACAACATCTGATGTTTTTGATATTGAACGCAAATTATGTGTCACAATAAAAATAATGCCATGCACATGTTGTGCAGTAAATGAAAAACATCTCTTGTGTCGAATGGTGTCTAAAAGAAAATATGTTGAAAATACATCCATACAAAATAAAATCATGTGGTCCTTTAAGTTCTTCTTCACTTTACATACACAAACATGAGAGTAACGAAGTACATTTACCCAGTGCTCATTTTTGTCTAAGTCTAATTTATCTTTGTAGATAAACATTTTCCATCCAAAATAAACAATACATGCCAATTTATTAGTACATTACCTTATTACAGTACATATTAACTTAAATGTCATAGGCAGCTGAGATTAGCATAACATAAGTAGTTGCAGGGGATTGAACAAAAACATGAAAAAAAGGGAAGAGGAGAGTGTGTGAAAAGAAATGTTTAATAGGGAAAAAAAGGTGAATAATAAAGGGTGGATGATTCATAGTAAGTCAAAGTTGTGTTATGACTTAAGATAAACATGAATGATTCCATGTATTAGGCTTTTTCTAGGTGAGGCTGTTTCAATCAATTTTAGCAAACATCCCAAAGTTAATAATAGATGAATATTTCACTACACATAGCTTACACTTAGTTTACCTCTCTCTAATATGCTTCAGGTATGCATTGCATTACAGGATTTACATTCTGCTTGCTGTGTATGAATATGATGGGGAGGAGTGGCAGCTGTTAACAGTAACAAAAAATGCCATTGTCATGCAGCAAAAGGCAGCTGTAGAGACTAATCTTGACTCTGGACCAGTCATTTGCTTGTATGCAGCAATGAATAATTGCCTGTTTCAGATTAGAGATGTTTATAATCTATAATATAATTTATGTCATACGTTGATATCTTGAATCAGCAACTGACTAAACTGCTGAACATGATGTAAACAGGCAAAGGGGACATGTAGGGAAAGCATCTATTTAGATGATGACTTTCTATCACATGTTACACATATTACTGAGGGCGTTTTAAAATTCAGACACACAAATGTTGAAAATTTGAGGTTTTAGCAAAAAATAGGTATTTTTACACTTGTATATTCTACATTAAAGTATATCCACACAAAAGCAGTGTGCAGTTATGCATTTGCTTTCCATAGCCATATGAAAATTTAGCTAATTTAAATGCAATCTTTGAGTGATTTATTAGCAGTGAAACCTTATGACCAAATACCTGCAAATATGATGACAGTCACAAAGAGCTGCTTGCATGGCTGTAGACTTAGTCTTGTTAATTTGTACAGTAGGACTAAATATACTGTAAACTATTATTATATTATATATTCTACTGTTTGTTTCTGTGATTCAGTTCATGGACAAAATGCTCCAGTGGCCCATAAAGAGGGAAGAGAAATGCTATTTGCTTTTCCCACACACAAAAATGCTTTTCAACACTAAAATTTGACATAGCTTTTGTTGGGAAAAAATAATGTAATTTTTGTAGGTAATTTAGTAAGTAAATTACATACAATCAGAATCAGACTGAATCATACTCACTATACCTCTGGATAATACACAGAATCTGAATACCATAATATAAAGTTCTCGTGTTGCATTAATGAAGTTTTCAGCCAAATGCTGAAGCAGCTGAAAGCAGTGACAGTGCAGTTTTGTCAATGTAAATGACCTTTTCTTTACACAGTCTTGTTTCACATAGAGATCGCATTCAGACTGAAATAATAATAACTTTCTGTCTTAAGGACACGTACAGATGGCCATGACATCAGCAGTTTTCAATGATAAGGCTGTGCGTGCAGAACAATGTGTGTGTTGAGCGGTTTCTCCTCTGGTTTAATCTTTGCAACCATTGATATTACACAACAAAGGACCTCCTTAATCAACAAGGAATCTAATCACTGTGTTCCCAGCCTGAGCTTATCTTAACATACAGTATCTTCTCATCAATAGAGAAAGACTGCCAAAGCACTTTGGACATCATGCGATCTTCTGTCACGCAGTAGATACGGGGTATTAAATCCAGGCACTTCTAAAAGTCTCATCAAGAAATAAATTTGCAGTAAAAGGATCAGTAAATAATTCTGTTATCATTGTCCACACGAATACACTTCTTATACTCCTCCAGAGCTGCAGGTAGATGGTTTTCAGGTCAAGGACAAAGACAAAACAGTATGAAGACTGTATCTGTAGCTAGTTTTGATTAGCAGAAAGACAGCTGACTGTTACAAGGAAAATAAGAAAATGTAAACAAGAACATATCAAATTCCACAGTATGTATGTTTAGTTAACCTAGCATAAAGATTAAATCAGTTAGTGAAGTCACACATGACCTGGAGTCTGTCTTCAAATGAAGCAGTTGTGGCGTATCTGAAGTTAGAGGTTAGGTCTACAAGCCAGACCACCAATACCATACAGGCTTCACTGGAAACAACAACAACAACAAAAAAAAATGAATCCTGTATCACTAAGGTGTACTTGAGTAACTGGATTTTTTAAAAGCATTGCTTAAAAAAATGTCTTTTCAAGAGTTAAGAACAACAGACTCATTTTTCAAACTAAAAGAGTTTTGCTTAGGAGCCTAGGAAGTGTGACATTTCTTTTAAACTTAACCCAAATATTGCTTAAAAAAATATATATAAAATGCAGATACATATTTCAATACATTTAGAGGTGATGTGGCGGGGCATGATGTGTATATGTAAATAGCATTTATCAACAAGTCAAAAAGTAAAAAAGAATCTTATCATAAAAAGCAATAAAGCAAAGCCATTTTATGAGGTAGTCTGACATGCCTCCACATTTTCCACACTTATGCTACTATTATATATATTTATATTTTATACTACACAAATAACTATTACCGTTAAGCTAAGCCCATCAGATGTCTAGTGGGAGACACTTTTATAAGACCTGCCTTGAATCCAGATCATGCTGGGAAAGCTTGTCTCCTTCTCACAGACTGTCACTGCCATCAGTGCCCAGTGATTGTACCGGTTACCTTCCTACCTCCATTATATGCGTTTTAAACTTGTTAATTGGGAATATTTCATTTCAGAAACGTCATGCGTGGCAATTTTCACACACCAGATTCAAACTGAGCAGCAGGAGAGTGTTACGACTGGGTCAGTGGGCGAGAAGCTGCTGCAGCCCTCTCTATCCTGTTTATTGCATGCAATAAGTCTGCAGGGAGGGTTTAAAACTCAGCACATAGTGCCACTGCACTAGTCAGTGTCACTGCAGGAGGAACCTGTCGAGGTAAAAATCTGCTTCTCTATATCTAAATGAAGTGCTGGTGTGGGCTCATTTTTCTGATTCACAACAAGTATATACAATTGATTGACAATCAGAATCAACAATAAATGCATCTAAAATATTTGAATCAAAATTTATTTAGAACATGTTGTTTTTTTCCCCTGCTGTGACATGTTTGTTATTATTGACTTTTTAATAGAAATGATATCCAATAATAATTAATTTCTTAAAGCTGCTCTTAAATGAATAATCTGTAATAGCCTGTATGAAGGGACATTAATACTGCTGTCTTAATTATTTATTTAACAATTTAAAATGTAATTATTTGGGTTGGCACTAAGACCGATAGCTTCTTATTTAATTGTGAGGACATTCAATCTTTGTGTATTATAATAGCACAAAGTTAAAAGTTATCATAATTGTTCTTTCCACTAATTTCCTTTTATTCATTCATTAATTTGTTGTTGGAGTTGTTTATATTTGTGTTTATGTTGAGAAAAATAATAAAAACATTATTCAAAAAAACAAAAACAACAACTATATAAACCCCCCACAAGTTGCTCATTACATCCAGGTTAGGTATAAGCGGACGCAATGCTTATAATAAGCTTTGCAAAGGGCACGGGCACATGGGAAAAATGTATAAAAGACTTACACTGAGATCGGTTAAAAAAAGGGGTAAGAAGGAAGGTAAAAGATAAAATAAAACAAAAGCAATAAAGTGTTGTGGTTAAAAAAGTAAAAAACTCAGTGGCCACTACTCAAGTGAAGCAGCAGGAGTATCATTTTTTAACAAGGTCACTCCTGTTCTCCAAGATACCTCTCCCAGTTCAAAGTGCCCACATCCTTGTCGGTCTGTTCTTTATTTTTTTTAAATGGATATAATAGAGTAAGTTAGAACAGTGGTTCCATAGGTTACAAGGTTACATAGCCCCTTTTTGGGCACAGATATTTAGATTTGTAACAACAGGTGTAACAAATAACATTTTGTTCCTGAAAACTCCAGAAATTTGGATGAATTTTACTTTTATCACTATCATTAAAAAAACAGAAATGAATGAGAAAAAAACATTATTAGTTTTGTAGCTTTGGTGAGTCTTGGCTTTCTTTTTCTTTTCTTTTTTTGCTTCAAAAAGAATTCCCACTGATACAGACATGCTGCTTGTGTTTTGCCTGTGTGTCCAGATGAGGTGGTGTATCGCTGTTGTCTTGCTGCAGTTCTTCAGCCCAGCGCTGCAGGCTGACCCACTGCTCTACGAACTGCAGAATGGGCAAGAAAAACCCAGTGAGTCCTATCATTATCATCATTACAGTTTTACTGAGTCAATCACTGAAATAGGTACTTGATTTAAAACATGTTTTATACCAAATCCTACTACCATTTCCTTTCTGTCTTGTCAGAGCCATGGCTTAACCCTGTGCTGGAAGATGTTTTCCCTTCTCGGGAACTCAGCAAACCAACTCAAATTAGAGAAATCCAACAAACTGAGATGACCTCACACTCCTTCCCAATGTTTGCTGAATACACCAATCTCAAGTGGGTTACATGGAATGGCTCCCTCCCAAATGGTGCTGTAGCAATCTTCAATGGCTACACCGAACGCACTGACTACGTGTGCAAAGTCAACTGTGAAGCTGGCTTTTACACTTCCACCAAAGGGAACTTCTGCCAGTACCCATACGCTGACAAAGAGTATGCATCCTCCAAGTTTGAGGTGCTAGTCAACGTGGACCACTTTGAGTTCATAGAGTGGATAGAGGATTCATATGGGTCAGTCCCCCAATATGCCATAAAAACCTGCCCCAACTCAGACATCTATGTTGGCAAAAACAAGTATGGTCTTGGCAAGGTGGTGGCCCAACACGAGGCCTTCTTCCTTCCCTGGGAGGGTGAAGAGTACTGGTACAAGAACTACCATGTTCTTGCTATCAACACAGACAGCTACAGCCAACACATCTCTCATGTAGAGTATGGCATTGACCAGATGGAGCTGTTCCACCATCCTCCGGAGGCCCTGCAAATGGCCAAAGTCACCAACTTAGAGTGCAGAAACGTGGAGAAGACAGTGAAACTGGAGAAGACCAGTACTGTGGAGAAGACCTGGGACATTGGCAGAGAGACCCGCAATGGCTCCATCTCCACCATGAAAGCCAAAGTGCCCATCCTTGGCCCGGGGACCGTGGACTTCACCAAGGAGCAGACCGTGACCTTCTCAGAGGGAACCAGCATGTCGGAGTCAATTAGTCACTCTGTCTCTGTTGAGCTGCTGGTCCCACCCAACCACTCCTGTGCTGTGAGGATGGAAGGCAGGAAGATGACGGCTGAAATCCCCTACACTGGTAGGCTGAGCAGGACCAACCACAAAGGAGAGACCCACTGGACATACATCACAGGCACCTATGATGGTGTGAGTGTCGGCGAGATCAATGCTGTGGTGGACAGATGTCAGCCGGTGACTGATGCTGTTCCCTGCTCCCCATCTCAAGACTGATGACCATCCTGTTGAACTTACAGCTCAAAAGGCAAATGTTAAAAATGAATGTTTCCAAATAAAATTCTGTTAAAATTTTCAAAGAGTTTCTTTTTATGTCTTCTTTTAGCTGAGACATTTTACTTGTCCAGTTACAAGACTGTAGTATTTATAAAATCTCTTGACATTTAATATGTGGTATTTTTAAATGTGTGGCATCAGTATTACATAATGACTCTAAAAATATTAGAGTGCCTTTCAAAGTGAGTTAGCAATAAACCTGATTTTGATATAATGTTCACTCTGAAATAAGAAAAAGTACAATAAAACAAAGAGAATATATTTGCTTAAGAATAAAATATCAAGGAATTCACCACATACGCACTTATTTAAGTGTTTATAAGCAATATTTTGAGAACATGTAGTAATATTCAAGTGTAGTAATCGAGACATACGCATGCACACAATCATAAAGAAATAAAATCTTGAGTCAAACATAGTCATATAAACTAACAGCTGTCCTGAGTCTCCATCCAGTGGCAGAATGACTGAAGTGCTGAAGGGAAAGAAGTGTGTTTTTAGGGAGAAATGAAAACTTTAACAATACTACAGGACATTTAGGGAAAGGACATTCTGCTCACACCATACAGCACCTTTTCAGTTTAGTTAGTACATGTTATATAAAAAATCATTCATATCTAGCTGGTTTATACATCTATGTTAAGGGCTGTTATGAAAACATTTATAATTTGCATTATTATAAATTCTACACTTACATTCCACTAAAAACTAATAAAAACCTTTCAACAACACTTCTTTCATTAAGTCTTTGATGACCTGATGTATACCTAAATCAGAAACTCCAATCAGAAACTGATGCATATACAAGGGACAGGAAAGGAAGAAAACATTTACAAAAAAAAAGTCCAGAAATGAATAAGTCCTATGACACCATAGTCATGGAGTATGTGTGCAAACGCTCATTTATAAAATAACAATCCAAGCAATTCAAGCTGTCTGTCTATCCTACCCTTCGTCTGTCAGTCTAACTCGAGGCAGCAGTAACTCAGTAGCTTGGGAACCAGAGGGTGGCAGTTTCAAGTCTAGTGTCGAGGGGTGGACTGGTAGCTGGAGTTCACCTCCTGGTTTTCCGAGGTGCCCTATAGCAAGGCACTGAACCCCTAACTGCACTCAGGGTGGTCCTCTGTGTGGCTGGCCATCACTCCAAATCTCTCCACTTTTGCATTTCGAGTAAAATGCATGTAAATAAAAACTTGAATTATTAGGGATGAGTAAAGTATCTATTCTGTCTGTCTGTCTCTTCATTAACGCAGTATCTTCTAAAACACATCACAATTACACCACATTATACATTATAATAAATTATACATGCATGCAGATAGTCACCAAGCAGCTGTAACTAGAATAGGTTTGGACGATGTGTTAAGAAAATTAATCAACAATGCTTTGTGCCCTCAGGGTGTTTTTAAATATATTGTATTACTCAATCACTACGTTAGATGGCGCTGTAGCCCAGCAGAGGAGGAAAAGCCTGTACACTCATGTTGTCTTTCTGACTCTCATTGACTGCTGTCATTGGACAGGACGGCTACCTGCTGTAACCTCACATGAGACTTAAAAATTGTATAATTTCTTAATTTAACCGGTTATATGTGTTAGCCTCACTGGGTCCAGTGTTTTTGGCCTGTGTTGTGGTTGTTCTTAGGTTAGCGGTGTGCTGGTTAAAGACAGCCAACAAGGTGCAATAAGCTAAACTCAGCTAGCATTGACATTTAAAGTTACCCTCACATTGCTGAGACATGAGTACGATGTAAAAAGCTTTATGTATGTAAGTGCAGGCAAATATGAAGAAACCAGTCCAGTGACAATGAACCTACAGCTCTGACTGGCTTTGTTATGGGCCGATTGAGGAAAGTCACAGTTTTAAGTAAATGGTGTCGTTATTTGTCCGTCTTTTTAAAGAAGCTGTTAAACTTTGTCACGATGCGCCGACTTTTGACACGAGTTATAAACCGAGTTTTGCTGAGTGAGCTGTTTACACCGGCGATGGGCTTTGAAGCAGAAATACACGTACAAGGCCGCCGAAGGATGGTAAGTGTGTAACCTGACATCAGCTGTCTAATACACTGTGTCCACATGTTTGTCTAACTGTGGCTACCATACATTTACAAATCATAATTAGCCAATAATCGTTGCCCAGGTTTGTTAGTGTTACGGCCTAATGGGTGACCGTGTTAACTGTTGACCGTTAGCCGAATATCTCTGTGGTTGCCGTAGTTACGAGCACCAGAGACGTACCAGGTATGTTTTTTGATATAGTAACTTCAATTTGAAAAAAATAAATAAATAAACGAATAAAATAAAAACACATAAGACATTCACGGGGACCGCTAGGTGACTTCCTGTTATATAAGCAACAGCTGTCGTTACTACGACAACCAGAGATATTCGGGTAACGGTCACCAGTTAACACGGTCACTCGTTAAACCGAAACACTGAACTTAAAAAACACATAACTGAATGTTGTTTCGATGATTGGACAAAGTAGACACTTCATAATATAAGTTTGAATACATTTTCTGAACTATTATTATTCAATTCTCCATTTTCATCGACGGTATAGCTGTTATTAAGTAAGACTGTATTAAATTAATAGTTTTTTTTTTTTTTTTTAATGGAGTACAGCTAGCACTTAATTTACTGTAATGTGACTTTAATGACATTTTGTCCATAGAGTTCAACCACAAAAATGAACCTGATGGGAGACTGAAAAGTTGTGTTGTAGCATTTCTGTCTTCCCCTTAGTGTCACATCTTTCATCTTACTTGTCAGTTGCTGTGTTAACTTGCTGTTCACTGTTCAACCACAAAATAAATAAAAGCTCAGTAGAAGAGGCAGGACACAATGTCCGCAGTGTGTCAGCAGCCATAGAGGCCAATACAATGTAGTCTGTAGTATTTCTGTAGTAACAGAGCTGTTGCTGCTCCCAGTGGATCAGTGCCATCAGTACAAGGCTGCAACTGTATATGTGTACTATGTGTTGATGTCAGGCCCCTCAGCTGACATGAAACTCTCTGTCTGGCTTTTCATGAGGAAGATTTGGCCTGATAGAAGCAATAATGCATTTGTTATTTTCCTTCAGTGTGTTTTTAAACCTTTTTATTGGATGTGACTCAGTCGTCTGATCAAACTTCATTTAACAATGAAGCTCTGTGGCACAGAGGAATTAAAACATACCGGGCTTTACACATTCCCAGTAGAACTGATTCATTGTGTGTGCGGTCTTTTCATGAGAAAATAAAAATCTGTCAGAGTTGGGACACACCTTAATATGTATCAGGAGATCTCTTTACTGCTGTTCTTATTGTGTGTGTGTGTGTGTGTGTGTGTGTGTGTGTGTGTGTGTGTGTTTGTCAGGTGGTAGGGCTGGGTAATGTGGGGATGGAGGGTACCAGACACAGTGTCGGCATGGCGGTACTCGGAACGCTTGCCACCCGGCTTGGTGTAGCGGATCGTTGGCGCGGCGACAAGCACGTGTCCGGTGAGGTCATCATGTCAGAGGTACAAGACACACATGTGGTGCTGCTCCGCCCCAGGCTGCTGATGAACGTCAATGGAGTGTCAGTGGCCAAAGCAGGTGAGATCATCGTGAGTGTGTGTGTGTGTATCAACAGGCTGATTTTGTTTTAGTGCACGGGGGTTAAGGTGGGATTTGGCTGGTGACAAAAATCTTAAGATCTGGTGTACCCCACAAGCTGTAGCAGGTCAGGGGACAAAAAAAGTTCCCTGCTGAGAATTGGTTGCTTTACTTTTTATTTCATATTATCTTAAATTTAAAATTTTAGGGGTTTTATACTGTCAGTCAGACAAAACAAGTAATTTGAATCTTCATGTCCTTTCCAGCTCAGTGCTCAGTTATTGATTAGTTTTGTTGCTCTGTGAACAAATATGATTCCCTTATCTGTCTGTCTTGTGTGTCTCTTTCTCTCTCTTTTACTTGCAATAAACTGTCTTTGTGGGACAAATAATTAATTAAACAGAAATTAAATTAACAACACTGACGTCATACAGCATCAGTGTGTGCATATTTACACCAAAGCTGGAAATGACAGATTAATTGGGACTTTTGGAATTGATCTAAAGTATCTGTTTGTCCTCCCCTAGCTGCTAAATATGGCATCAAGCCTGAAGACATCTTGCTCGTCCATGATGAACTAGACAAGCCTCTGGGGAAAATCGGCATCAAACATGGAGGAAGTGCCAGGTTGGTTTTGTTCATCGCGTTCTGGCGGGCTCTGACTTAATACCTCTCGATACTGCAGTGTGAAGGTCTGCAGAAGTGAAAGAAATAGTGTAAAGCTTTCAAAGTGTCATTCAAATAATGTTTACCTTTGAGTGATCCCAAATTCTCCTTCACAGAGGTCATAATGGAGTCCGCTCATGTATAGACTGTCTTCAGGCTGACGTAAGTGACTGCAGAATTGTTTCAGACGTTGCAAGTTTGAACTGTTTGTTTAGTTTTGAGTTAGGAGTACAATTATTTATTGTAGTCTCTTATTTTATTTTAGGTGTATTCTTGATTTTATTGTCTTTTTTATTTGTGTTTTTGACATTTGTGTCTCTCTTGCAGGTGATGCCCAGACTTCGAGTTGGGATCAGTCGGCCGACAGGGAAAACTTCTGTGGAGCGACACGTACTAGGAAGATTCTCCACAGAGGAGCAGAAAGTTCTGGACTCTGTTCTAGTCCAAAGTGTGGACCTTCTCATCTCCCAGCTCTCCCAGCAAGACTCCAAACAGGACCCCCAGTCCTCCTCCTCCTCACCAGCAGGGGGCAGACATGCAGCACAGAAGACGAACAAGAGGGAGCGCTCAGCCTCTCCAGCTGAGGACTCTGCTGCTGCTGCTCAGAGCTGAAGCTCAAAATTTCTGAACTCAAACACAAATATGAAGTAGAAAACAAGAACCTTTTACAGAGAGAGGATTTTTATTGAGACTGAATTTTCTTCTGTGGTGGGTTAAATAAGATGCACATTTCTGCAGAGCTCAGTATGAGGTGGAGGAGCACAACCTCCTAAAAGCAGAAGCAAAGCTAATTCTGTCAATTTATTTAATTTTTTTTGGCTGAATTACGGTTTATAAACACAAGTTACCATTCTAAACAGTATTGATTACTACTATTTGTCTGATTGTTGGTTCAGATTGATAACAAAACCTGTACAGCTGCCAACAGTGTGTCACCAGAGTAGCTCCTTCCTGTGACATAAATAAAAAGGGGAACACTTTATACAAAGTCAAATGCTTAAAAACATCTTTGTAAAATAAAGGCATGCACATAATAGATGCGTGGTGGTAGAGGATGTGGAGACGTTTGATGTAATACATGTTGGTCCTGATGTGATAAGCTGGGGTGTAGTGGGGGATGAACCGAAGTATCTACCTCTGAGATGAGGCTGAGATCATCTATTTTCAGTTTAGCTGTATCAACGAATAAAGGTAAACTACACTTTACCCATCTTTTTATTTACCCCTACGCCCCTGTAGATAAGCTGCTATCAGTTGACATGTCAGCAGCAAACTACAAGTAAGATGGATCTTTGCCTTGATCACTACTTGAGGATACATGTTTCTAACAGCAGCTGGACTTCAGTGCTATTTTCTGTTAGGACCCCACATTTTGGTGTGGTGCATGTTATAATTTACTCATGCAGTGAATACAGCTGTAGAGCCAACCTTAAATAACTCGTTATAAGAAACTTAGGAGGTCAGAGGTTAAAGCTGCTGAACCTAAAAAGACATATTTTTGTCCATACTCTAGGTCTAGGACTTCTGGTGTGTGAGCACTGTTAATGTCTTATCCGGCCCTGACATTAAACAGGAAATTATCAAGATGCTTTTCTCCCAAGTGACGCAGTTCTAACAAGTCGAGAGTCAAGAATTGAACTGAAAAAACCCCAGCTCTTTCCTTGAAGCTCCATTTCTCCTCTTTTATATCTAAAAGTCAAAGAGAGCCTCGTCATGTTGCTGTCACCCAAGCATAAGGTTCTCCTCACATGCTGCTCTGCTCCATCTTGTCCACCCTGGCTCTTTTGGTTAAAAAAATATTGATTTTCCCTTTTGATTGTCACACTAATTACACTCTTCATCAATTAGGTGTCTTTAATGAGTTGCATCCAGTCAAGAGGCTCACTGCGTTCTCACACTGCAGAGAATGCCAGGGGAGGGAGGGTTTGGCGGGGGAGGTGGTGGACAAAAAAAGCCAGAAAAGAGCATATAAAACAGCGGAAAGAGGCCGACGAGCTGCTGAATGAGGGAAATCAATACAAAGGAGGCCAGTAGATTGCGATGGAGGGCTGAAGAAGAAAGGCAAGCGAGAAACAAAAGGGGCCAAACATTGTTTAGACCCGGTTTGTTTGAGGCCTTCTGTCTTGCTGTAGCTCAGAGTCACAATAGCTGCAGGGACACACTTGTGGACATGAGGAGGAGGGGGGCTCAAAGGGAACTTCTTCACTCCATGACACCCCCACCACACACACACACACACACACAGACCCTGAACACCCCTCACCCTCCTAAAACCCCCCATCTTTCTCTGCTGTGACCCCGTTGAGCCACCTCTCGCCTCCATCAGGCCACTTTCCCAGCCCCTTCTTGCTGGTCAGCTTTAGGGGGCTTCACCAGTGGCTTCAATAACTTTTCTTCTGCAGGGGTCAGAGGTCAGCAGTAGGGCTGGACACCTGGGTCTTTAGAAGAGACCCTAAATTTATTCAGCAATGGGACCCCTAACCTCCCCCTATGCTCTACAGCCAAGCATAGCTTGACTAACTATGGACTGGTGGGGGGTCTTCCCACATATGTGCAAACTCTGCAGAAACACAAAACAAGCCCACTCACTCTACTGATACAGTTATGGTTAATTAAGAAAAGCTTTATTATTAGAACATAGACACATGTACACAATTGAAATCAGTATATTTTAGCCATTCTGCTGCTCTAAAGTTAGCAATGTCCACCACTTTAGTCCATACTGAAATATCACAGTATTATTTGGATAGACTGGTAAGACATTCAAATTCCCCACCAACTGAATCTTCCTGACTTTGATGATACTCTGACTTTTCCTCTAGTGCTCACATGAGGATGACAATTGTGTTTTTGAGGTTTTTTTTTTAGTTTTTTTTAAATTACTCAACATCTACCTAATGTTGTCTAAATTCCTGTCCGTCCAGTTATTTGTTTTATGACAAAATAGGGGAGAACATGGTTCGTTGTCACATACATTTGATGTTTTGTTAAAAAATACGAATACTGGAATTTTCAGAATTTGGGTCATGGCCTTTATCTAGACTATAAATATCCAGTTCTCATGTGTTTATATTTCATTATTTCAAACAATAGGTTTTTTAATAAAAATATCACCATTCAAAATATGAAGGGAGAATTATGGTTTTTGTTTTATGGCACACTTCCAAAAACAGCAGGCAGCTGTTTTCACTAAACACTACAACTTATCCAGCATCGAAGAGCAGCACTGATGGACCAGCTATCTAGAAAGTGGGCAAATGCCAAAGGGTTACCCAACTATGGACCATTCGAGCGGCCATTATAAAATAAAACTATTCCAGTTCAACTGGTAGATGAGCTTTTGCATCTGAGGCCAGCTTAGCTGGTTGTTTTGCTTAAGTTTTATGGACTACGGTAAACTTTGGAAATGTTTTTATGCATGAAAGGTTATTATACAAGTTACAAGTTGTTAGCATGAACAGGTTAAAGACTAACCACCACTGTAGGCATTTTTCTTGCACAAGGAAGAAAATGGTCCAAAAAAGAGGAACAAATAAGGAACAAAAACTATTAAACATTATAAATGTTGGTTGTGTATTTCTTAAAATAGCCAACTGGAATTAATATACTAATGGTAGCCTATAGTATACTTAACATAGTGTAGTCTTGCCACCTGACCAGGTGAGTCTCCCTGACAACCTAACTCCACCTATCAGGCTCCTGCAGGGAGGGAATGTACTCATCCAGGTTGTGGATAGTCTGTGGACAGATTTAGGTTTAGCCAGAGCCAGGGTGCCAGCACTAATATGTGCTTGTTCTAAGCAGAACCCTTGCTCTACTTGCTCTACTTTTACTAAAATGTTGTTCAGAAATCTTGTTGACATAAAGTGTGGCATTGGGGATTGTTTAAGCGGGCCTGTCTGAATCAAAAAGTCAAGCTGGTCCTCCCCTGGATGAACAGAGATAGAGACTAGTGAAGAAAGAGCTTTCAAATGCACTCCCTGGTCTGGTAGTGATGTATCTGTGCAAAGATCCTGTCTGTCCCTGAATGGCCACTCTTCTGTATTCGTCTGTTAAAGCGATTCACACAACCATGGCCGACCTGTCTTTCCTGCTTCCATATGGCACTGGCATCACAAGACCAGGTCCTGACCACAATTACCACAGCCCCGTTACCTTGACAACCTGTTGCACCACCAGCCTGCTGCAGAGGCATGTGGTGTTAGAGGTGTCGACACACATGACAAGACAAGCAACTCTCACAATGTGTCCGAAGAGTTTGAAGTATAGCCTTACTGCAGACATCAACGGCTCCCAAACTGAGGCCCCGTGAAAAGTGAAGCGTAGAGTAATTTCACCAGTACTTCACAGTGACTGGTGTTCATGGTGGCAGAATTACAGTGAGTTGACAGCTTTGTTTTGCAAGTTTTGCCGTCTCCTCTGTCAAATCATTGATTTTAGCTAGCTGATGTCAAGTCTGCTTTCCATTTGTTGTCATAGCATTTAGTCCCCTCATTGTTTTGCCCTTTTGAAACAATAAAGACCACCAGGATCTAAACTCTCGACTGAAACTTTTTGGTGAAATCTCTCCAAGTGTTAGCAGCTCTTTAAAGGAAAAAAAATCACTGTAAAACAGCACCATGCTGTTAAATAATACTGTTCGCAACTTTAATTTTAGGGTCCTTGTCTTATTTTCCTATTCAGATTTCCAGCAGCTCCAACACTGACCTGATAATATCTCAAACTGGTCCCATTTATTGGTCTAATCCCAACATGAAATCATATCAGCTGACAAAGTCTCTTCAGACAGTTCTCTTTGGACAACATCCACCAGTTTATCTCATTTTAGGCATAAAGGTATCAGTCTGAAACACAGAACTATGTGTTACAAACAGGAGGTGTGGAGTTTGAAAGACTTTAACAGGGCTGTCAAAAAGTCACATTACAAAAATGTAATTCAGTCTAATACAGTATAACACCATATGTAGATGTAAATCTTGTTATCGGTGGTGGTCTTTTTATAAGGTTGTGTGGGGAAAAGTACACAGTCAGATGAAGTTTACAGCGCTCCACTCGTTTCTGGTGCCTTGTTGCCTGATTTTAGCTGCAGCTGAGTTCTCAGATTTGTTGTGGTTTTAAGTAAGTAAGAGTAAGAAAGCTGTTGTTTTGAGTTACACAGTCTCATCTTTGGTTGGTCATTTTACCATCAACTGTGTAGAACCCAAGGTATTTCCACACACTGCTACTCAGATGCTTTTGCGATTATTACATCAGCATGGCTTTGCTTGCTAGTGTCCTTTTTCATTAACTAACGAATACCAATCAAGCTTCAGAAGCTCTGTTGCACTTTGACTTCGACCAGGTCGTTACAGTTCAAACGGTTCAAGTTTTGAATAAATGGTGACAGCCGTAATAGGCAAAACATGCCATCAAGTTGTATGATGGGAAATGAAGGATCCAGCATTTTCAAATACATATTAAAAGTCATGATATTTCAGCTTTTGCTGCTTTGATTTGAATTATATTTTTAATCATTCTCTGTCATAAAAACCTTGGAGTGTAATACTAAATTGCTGAAGTGCCCCTATAATGGTGCTCTTTGGTAGTTCATTGTGAACTATTGTCAGTTGTCATTTTTATTACATATAAATGTACCTATATACATACATATATATATATATATATATGTACGTATATAATCCTTTAGTTTAGTGCAGGTGCTCTTTAACTGTATTTTTATGTCATGCAGTAACATCATATTTACATGGAATATCACTAACATTGACTCATTGTGTCCCTATGACCCAAAATAATGACCTTACTGTGCTTCCCCAATGGTCTTGAGGTAACCCTCATTATGTTCCTTTAATCTTTCTGCACCTTTTTACTTCTTGGTGTATTACTGTAATGTTCCCATAGGGACCTGTAGTATGTCTGTCTGTATGTCATTATCACTACAGTTTCATTACAGAACGGACTGAAGCCGTCCTGGGTTCCCATGGCAGAGCTGTGTGTTACAGTGCATCCAAGCCCGTTGGGGATCCTTTTCTCATTCCTCTCTTTCCGATGAGCAAGCATTAATAACGCGTCCTTTTCCCTTTTCATAGCCATAATCTCCAATGATCTCAGGCCTCCCGCACTAAATTATTCTTACAGGGCCATGAAAAGGCAGCAGCGGGGCCCTTTAAGAGGCAAATGAGCATCCAACGTGCAAAGATGTTCCCAGCAACGGAAATGTTAACTCACCGTACAGAGCAGAGCAGGGCAGAGGGAATCCACTGACATGTCTGATGAGAGGGGAAGGAAGGGTCCACCATCGCCCTGAAGGCAAAGCCTGCTGGGTAATTTATCCTTTAACTCCTTGTCTAACTGTTTACATTTGGCTTTATGCTGATGGTTTTGTACAGAGCGGCTCACAAAGAGTGCAACAGTAAAGATTCACATGCTGGATTATCACCCTGAGAACCATGATGTAGGGATTAGAAGATACTAAATATATAATATATACGATTTTTACTGTTTCATTTCCAAAATGATAAGTGTTTAAAAGATGAGGATTTTGTTCTTCTGATGACTCACATACAACATTCAGACTATCCTGTGACACCCAGAGCTCGGAAATTCCTTCATGGCAAGCATCTCTTTCTGGCTTTGAACTATATCTTTGAGTGAAAACCAATGCTGACACCAATATTTAGACACATTTTATGGCACAGCATCTCTGGAAATTATATTCATATTAGGTGATTCTGCACCTCAGTAAGTAGTCCCTTAATGTAGAGCAGCAGAGAGTAAGTGTTCTTTATATTCTTAACTGTGACCACCCAAGCCTTAAACATGTTTGCCATTTCTTAGAAACTTTGTCTTTTTCTCTGTTGATTGACAGAAAATTCATTTCAAACTATTTTGGTAATTGTTAAATTTATTTAATTACCACATAGCTAAACTATTAATTAATTTCCTGAATTAAATTAATATCTGTACAGATGCTCGATAAGCAAATTAGGTGAGTCCATCATGTGTGATGTGACTGAATTTCTACAAATGAAACAATGAGTTGATGAATGGAGAAAATCTTCAAAAGATGAAACTACAATGAAAATACTTATTAGTTGCAGTCATTCAGATAAGCTCCACCTCCAACTACAAAAGTAAAGTAACATTTTCAATGTCTGACTGTTACTTGTAACAGAGTGTGTTCTCAGTGTCGTGTTAGTACTTTTATTTAAGTAAAAGAACTAAATACTTGCTCCACCACTGTCACTGGCAAATCTAAAACATAAAGCTGAATGGTTTTTAAAAAAGATCCTTTCTAGAGCTAATACATTAGTTTTTGAGTCATAATGACCGTCATTGACATATTGTCAGAATCGGTGACATGGTTTGCTGCTGATATAATATTTAAGTTAATCTAATTTAGGCCCAACCCAGGAGAAATTGCAATAGTAATGTTTCATAGTTTTTATTGGTTCTAATCCACTCCTGCATCACAGATTAAAATCAAGCCTGCAGTACTGCAGGCTCAGAGTGGCTTCAGATCTGCTTATTTCCAAATATTTGTTTCTGAGTGGTTTATGAATAACTTGCTCATGGTCTGTTCTTAAAGATGCAGGTCTGTTTTCAGTTTTGTGCAGACTTTCTTCATGACGCTGAACAGACAGTGTAACCTTCGTCTTTACAGAGTGTGACAGTTTGTAGTCCTTAAAGCAGATGTTTGAGATGTGGGTTTTCTTTCCACATGTTACATATGGTTTTTGCATATTCCCCAAAAAATGATGTACAAACTCCGCATGCATGCAGGCTGAGTAAATATATTATTAAGGACAATTCTCTGAGATCTGTCACAACTTACAAAGATCTTTCTGCCTCATCTGCTTCATCTGCATCGACATCTTTGTGATCAGTATTGATTTAATGAGGGAAATCAATGAAGGATATTAGCTTTGACCCTGGATTCACCTCATCACTGGGCTGTTGATGTTTCCACCTTCACCACATTTGTGTTTGCAAAGTTCAGAGAGGCTAAACCTGTAATTATCCAAAATAATAAGAGTCTTTTAGTAGTGTGCATGTTGTGTCATTTTGGACAGACTGCATACATCATGTAAAGTGAATTTTAAAGCAAACCTATGAAAGAAATCGTCTTGTTCTCCATCTTCTCTTGGGTCAGAGACAGATAAGCCGAGGACATGCCTAGCTTAGCACAAGACTGTGAGGGGAAACTGCAGGGACACACTGTTAGCCTGACTTTACTTAAAATTTGAATTAAGAAGAAATAATATATTTTATTAGTTTTTTTTTTTCATTGCTGTCTTTTTAAAACATGTTTTAAAAAGACAGAATAATCCAGTCGGTGTTCTGCAGGAGACTGTTCAAAGATATAACACATGAATGCTGCCAATCTCACGCCTACAGACACAACATCTTGTGTGATTTTAGTTTTAATCAGGGGTTTTAGATTTATTTAAATAACAGCACCTTGATGGCCAACATGTCTGCTTTTGGCTTAAAAGAACAGTAATAGAAATGCATTCTCGTGTTTCTGAGGTAAGTGTAACTTATCGTACAGAGTGCTTTTGTGTTCTTGTCCTTACGTGATGTTTACATGATGAGAGCTTGTCTTTCATTCCTGTTTGCCACAATGTGTCATTTTATTCTCTGCAACCATTTGGTGACCCCCGGAAGTTATCTTGAGACCCTCTTGGAGGTCCCAAACCAGAGGTTGAGAACCACTGTATTGAGAAATAACCTGCAGAAGCTGATCTTTTTTTTTATTTTTGTTGCAGAAAAAAATAGCCATATATTTCATTTATTTTGCTTGTATGTGTGTTGGCTGAGAAGTGGAGCATTAAATGCATCCAACTAATTGATTAAATTGGTATTTTAAAATGAAACGAACACTGTCATAACATGTCAAAACGAAAAATTGAAAGAACTTTAAGAGAAATACATTGAGCAATGAGTAAACCAACCAAGACCTTGCAGTAAAACTGTATTTCACTTTCATTTCCCTCAGATCATTCCGTTGTAAACACTGTGTGCATTTGTGGTGAAAACTTTTTGTTTTCCTGCCTGGATTTCGTTCGCCTGCAGTGAACTGAACTTTATGCAGCTTTTTGTTGTTTATTGTTGTTATTGTAATTATTGTTTTCTCACCATCACATCATCAGTGAGGGAGCTCCAGCTGTCTCTTACAGCAGCGAAAAGAGAAACGTCATGTACAGTCGGCCTACTCAATGTGTGTGTGTGTGTGTGTGTTACAATAAAGTGTTTATAGGGGGGTTAACAGTGTTTTGATTGTAATTGGAAATGAAGAAAAAGCAAAAGAGAGAGAAAAAAGAAAAATAAGAGCGTTGTGTCTTTAAGAGGTTTGCGGGTCCTTCATTCGCAGCTGCTCTCTCTCTCTCTCTCTCTCTCTCTCTCTCTCTCTCTCTCTCTCTCTCTCTCTCAGTGCAGATCCATTACTTCTTCTTCTTCTCCTCCGGGCACAATGGGCATTTATCATCACCCCTGTGGTGTGTGTGAATGTGTGTGTTTATTCAAATCTCAGTACCAAGAGCGGACCGGCCCCACTCTCGAGCTCTCTCTCGGTGACACGGACGCACCGGGGCTTATTGTTGGAGGAGCCCCAGAAAAAGCCCCCCAAATCGGCCAGTAGGGGAGGAGGTGGAGGAGGAGACCAGGAGCGACAGAAGAAACTGGAGGTGGTGGTGGTGGTGGCGGCGGCGGCTTGCCGTCCTGCTCTCGCATCCTGCCGGAGGGGTAGCAGCATCTCTCTCTCTGCTGCCCGTCTCCCTCCTTCTTCTTCCCCATCATCAGCCTCTTTTTGCTGCCCGCTGGAGTAGACTACACTGCTTACAATCTCTCTCCTGGAACTACACGCGGAGGAGCAGGTGCATCATGCAATCTGCAACACATTTCCCGTCATTTATTTTTTTTTGATTTATTTATTTATTTATTTATTTTACAGGTTTGTGCGAGGAAAAGGTGAGATGCTGTGCAGCTGAAAAGAGCGGTAGATGGTAGTTGCATTTTTTTTTTTTGAGAGGGGTGGGGGGTTTCGGGGAGGGGTGGACTACAAGGGGGAGGAAGGAAGGATGGAGGAGAGAGAGAGAGAGAGAGAGAGAGAGAGAGAGAGAGAGA
Source organism: Larimichthys crocea (assembly GCF_000972845.2). Lineage (NCBI taxonomy): Eukaryota > Metazoa > Chordata > Actinopteri > Sciaenidae > Larimichthys > Larimichthys crocea. Next base: position 41,473,139 of record NC_040013.1, read on the forward strand.
TGCGTCTTAACAGGTGCAGATATGGCGGAGAGGAGTTTTGGGCAAAAACTGCTTTGATTCCCGGGGTTCATATTTTTCTTCTTCCCCTCCTGATAAAGTTATTCTCTGTGTAAGAGGGAGATTTATGAATGGAAGTTGATATTTTTTTTCTCGGCTGCTGATTTATTATTTTTTTTAATTTTACAGGAGGGTTTTTTCTGATAAATTGGAGAGCTGCTAATTGGATAATATGGCTGAAGTGGCCTCTGATGTGCAGTCAGTGTTTGACTTCAGTTTGAGCTCTTATTAAATGTGGAGACGTGATGGAGGAGAAGATTTACTTGTAAACACAAAAATCGACTCATTTTAAGCTTTTTTTTGTTTTTTTTTTAGAAGTGTTTTGTCTGTGTTCTTTTCATATCTGCTTTCATGGTGATTTGATTCATATTTTTGAGCACTAGCTGCTGATTGTCCAAACGCAATTCTTGTGAAATTTCAAATCCAACCCGAGAATTGTGCCTGGACATCTGTTGCTGGACGCTCCTGCACTTCTGATCCTCTCTTACAGGATAAAATCAGCCTTTCCCTCCTCTGCATGTTGCTCATTCGATTCATTAATTTCAGCACATGATCATTTTTTCCATGTTTCTTCTGGGTTTTAAGTACATGTTGTTGGGCTTTCTATTTCAGGGCCTTCTGATGGGCCACAGTCGTTTCCTGCCACCTCAATTTGACTCCATTTTGCTTTTTAATGAACTTTAATTCCCCAGAAACGGTTATTTTTGTCTCCTTTAACTGATTAACTGAAGCAGAAAAACTCCAAACACTCACTTTTTTTTTTTTTTTTTTTTTTTTGTGTGTGGCAGATTTGGTTTCATTGCAGGCCTGTGGGAGAAGGAGGCCAACCAAAAAATAAAGAGTGATAATTAAGTATTTTACAAGCTGGGACATTTTTTCTAAGTTGTTGGAGTGAAACTAATATTTCCCAGGCAGGCCTAGCTCCACAGTTTCTCTCTTTATTCGCACTTTTCCTGCTGAAAACCTCGCAGGGAAGGTTTATTGTCGCTCCACTGGTGAGCTTTTGTTGCCGCCTTTTGTTGGCGTTTTGGGGATTATAATTTGCATAATTCTTCAGGAATGTATCATTTTAATTTTGTTTAACAAACCGTGACCTTTTTCAAACCCTTTATCCTTTTGATAAAGGATGCCATTACAAGCCAATAAAGACGGACTTCGTTTGTACTCATTCTACTGTTGATGAATAATAAAGAATTAATGATCATTGGAAGCATCAGATTTTATTTTTTATTGTTCCTTGTTTTTTTTTCTTCTTCTATTCATCCTTCCTAATTGATTTTTATCTCATGTGCATCCAGATTTCTTCTTTTGTCTAATTTTTTTTATTAGTGCAACAGTCAAAGTTACACAGGTTAAAGGGTTTGAAAAGAAACAAATGATTGTAGTTTTTAATGTTGGAAAAATGTCTTCTTTTTCTTGTCTGATAGGCCCTAATGATTAGTCTTCTTTAGATGGAGTTTCGGTCATGTGACTTCTATCATCAGAAATCTAAAACGTGCATAAAACCTGATATTTTGAATTCATGGAAGAAGTTTGGATGGTTGGATGACAAAAGACAAATTAAGTTTTAGTCCAAAAAATGGGTGGATGGATAAAAAACAATAATAATATTTACAGCACAATTTATAAAATAATATTTATAACTGCAAAAAAAAAAATCTTTTTTTTTTTTTTTTAATTGTTAAACTTTTTGTTAAAGACATTAGACATGTTTTAGTTTAGTTTTAGTTTTTTTTTTTATAAATTGTTAGAGAATGAATGTCTGTGACATGACAGCAATCTGAAAAGCTGTCAGCAGCAGGGTAAACCAAACCCTCAGTTTGACTTTGGCCTCCTTGGGTTTTTGGACAGGGGTCTATTTGATTTTCACACCACAGCATCACCTCGGCTCGGATGCGTCGGGTCTTCTCAGACTAATTTGCTGCTGTAATCCGCTCTCAGCGTGTTGCCTGAGGAGCCGAGCAGCTCTGGGATGAAGCTCAGCCTCAGAACAGTGGATTAAAAACTTGGGGAGGTGTGTGAGTGTGTGCCGAGTCCAAATACCACCACCCAAGTTGGGGAGAAAAACACACAGGAGTGCCACTGAATGCCCCATCATGACAGGATTAGATAGTTAAAACAGAGAGGAAACACTTCTCAGGTTAAAATGTTTTGGGTGGATATAGGGTTGGGTATTATTTGAAAAAATGTATCATTAGATGTGTGAGTTTTGGTAGCTTACACTTTTTTGAAACTTTAAGAGATTAAAATCTTTTTTCTACACAACCATTTTTCATTTAACAAAAGAAGCAAAAGTTCTCAAATGTTAAATGCAAGAAGTCAAACAAAAACTGATGAAAATTTTGGTTTCAAGTCTGAAACTAGCTGATCAAAACTCACTTCTGGTACCTCTGGTGTCAGAAACAAAACACAATTGCAAAGGCTTAGCTTAAGGACTTTAAAATATTAATCTGTAAAGAGTTATGGAAGTGGTTACCATGTTTTTGACTGTAAAACAAAATCATATCTCGCCATCCTCCCAAAAAGTGAGATTTTTGTCTTTTCTCTTCTTTTAGAAGCCTGAAGAGTTGATAATTATCCTGTAGATAGAAAAAAACGGCACATAACAATGATTTTCTGCTGCAGAAATAAATAAAAAAATTCTATCAGACATCTTGCAACCCTTCAGATTTATCTTGTGATTCTTTCTGGGGGTCCTGACCCTGAGGTTAGTAAATCAGTATCTTATAATGTAAGATTTAGTTTTCAACAATCTTTAGTTTTTAATTATTCAACTTGTAAAAATTGATAACCAGAAATTTTCAAAGCCAAAATTCAAGTTTTACCAAAGAGGTATTATGTGAATGTTTCAAACAAAATTGGGCGTTAAAAGAGAACAAATGTGACTGTTTCATCAGCCTGGAGCACGATTCATCGTTCGTATTGAACCAAACCTTCTGTTTATTTTCTACCAATTGTACCAATCCCTCATTATTTTACACCAAACAAAATGATAAAACCTCCGCTGCACGAGTGTTGGTCTAGCTGAAGCTTTACTCTGCCAGTGAGTGTTACTTCAGGCGCCTCGACGAGGTGATCAGTATCGACAGTGATATTGATGGCAAAGATATCTTGAGGAAACAATTAGGAGAGCAGTGTAATGATTAGAGAGATCATTACAGCCATTTAACCTTGTTGGCATCTGCTGATGAGGTATAGACTGATCACTGGGCTTTTTTCAGTCACTTTTGAGTATTAAAAGCTAATATGCGTGACTTCTAGTTGTTTCGTGGACAAATATAACATAACCTCTCCTTTTGCTTCTTTTGTCTCCATAATGTCATCTTTCTTCTGAATGCATCTTTTTCTGCTGTGAAGCGTAATGTCTCTGACTGAAGACCTTAAGATGCTTCTGCAGCATCACAAATGGTGGAAATGAACCTGTGTACATATATTCAGGGTTAAATTTGGCAAATAGAATGCAAGTTTATGAACATTTTTGGTTGCCTGAAAGCCTCTCTTGTGTTTCACGTAGACATCTTTTGTGAACATCTCAAAGGAAAAGCAGTAATTCACTGCTTTCTTCGTCTCCATGTTTTGTCAGAGGCCTGTATGTCAGTTAATGGGGGGGGGGGGGTTGACTGAAGATAAATGTGATTATGGACGTTGACGCAGCATTAAAACATTTGAAAATGCTTCCTCTTCCGCTTTCGGCCTCCATGTTGGACGGCTTCGAGCAGCTTGCGTCCTGCCGTGTTCTGCTCCGGGTCACTCACTTCCTCATTCATGCACCCCCCCCCTCCTCCTCCGCCTACCACCCAACACAACCATCTCCACAGTCACATGACCCAGGCTGTGTCATCACCGTGACACACACACACACACACACCGCCGCAGAGTAAAAAGGCAGGGAGGATGGAGAAGGAGATGAAGGGAGGGGACCGGATATAGGCGGAGGAGGAGAAGGAGGAGGAAGAGGAGGTGTGGGAGCATCACAGGGGTGACGTCACATCACGACCTCCTTCCCAGCATCCCTCCCTCCTTCCCATTACACAAGCACACGCACGTACGCGCACGCACACATACACACACACACACTCCAGCAGCAGTATCTCACGGGTGTCTGAGAAACGTGCAAGAATGTTGAAGGTCCATCGCTGGAATGACTTCCGGTGACTGCACAAAGACATGTGGCGTCTTTTTTAGTAATGAGCAAAGAGGCCATTTGTATGTGTGTATGCGTGTGTGTGTGTGTGTGTGTGTTTGCATACAGCATTCATGTGCATCTTCCACAGTCTGCAGTGTCGTTTGTTCAGGTACAATTGGAGGCGAATCATTGCTGAGTGCTAGCCAGGCTGAAATGGGTTAATGATTTTGGGATTGGGGGTGTGAGAGGGACTGCAGATGTCCATATGATGTTGTACTCCCCCTTCTCTTACGCCTAAGTCCCTCGCCCACCTCTACATACACACAGACACATATAAACATTCACATCATCACCATCCCCGACCCATCGGCTCCTGCAAAATGTCACCGCCATTCTGCTCGCCAGCACAGTTTGTTCTGCTGCATTTTGCAGCTGATGCAAGAACAGGAGGTGGCCATGTTTGACACAAAACACCAGAGCTGACAAATTGACCCCCTTTAACAACGCCCACACATACACAACGTTTAAGTTCATACCCGACTTAAACGTGTGTGTGCTTTTTTTGTTCCTCCATTTTGAAACCCGGCTGGAGACGCCCGGGACGTCTGCAATTTGTCTCTGACCAAGCCGGCATCACCACTTTTATTGGTACCAAACAGCAGCCGGTCCCCCCCTACACTGCACCACTGTTCAGCCCCAGCTGCAGACGCACAGCTGTGGTTCAGCAGGGGCGCTCTGACATCACCACTTCCTCCCAGCCAATCATGTGCTTTGTTTATTTTAAGCAACACTTACTGCTTGGCCAGAAGAGGACATGTTGGGTGTATTGCTGGAAGTAGTAATGTCTCCGCCATCCACAGGGGCAGAGCAGAACAACATCAACAAGTTTTCGTCGTCTTCAAATGTAAAAATCACTTCTTTCCACATAGACAGGTAGTATGCTGCATTACGGTTGACCTGTTTCCAGCAACAAGGCCAAACAGGTCAGTCCGCTGCACCGTCTAGACAAATCAGGGCTTTTTTTGACCTCTTTCAGCTGAGCACTTGTTGATCTTTTCTTAGACCTTCAATGTCTCAAGTGTAAAACAACAATTTAAGGATCCATCGTGAAGCTCTTGATTCCATTTCTCCAAACCCCTGAAGGTCCATGTTTGTTATCTTCTTTTGGGCACGTCATGTATGGTCACGTGTGTGTTTCATTTCAGGATGCAGCAACTTAAAATTTGGTAAACAAGGATAAGAGGAAGCAGTTTTAACACATTTATACACAGAGTCCTTAAAGAGGGAGCATGAAAACTTGTTGCTCATCCAAAATGATTCCAATTTATTAATACACACAGAGAGAAACTGGAAAACAATTACATTTGTTCAAAAATGATCCCTGTTTGCTTTCCAGTCAATCTGAAGATGATGAGTGTTTTTTTGGAGGTAGTCACAAATGTCTTACACTGGATTCAGTATTTATAGCATTTGCATTTCTATAATCCTTATAATACTATTTATATAATAATTGATGCATGTAGAAACATGTTGGAAAACTGAACCCACATTAATTGTTGAGGTTCCACTTGTTCGGTGGGATCAGAGAGTTGTGCAGAGCAGCTGCAGAGTTGCGGCTCCTGGTCTCATTCAGCATTATTACCATAATTTGTGGTGGGAAAGGAATCGCTCATCAATCAGAAGTGTTGGGAAAGTGACCACGCCAAAGACCCGGAGCCGCTGTTTGAGCAGTGGGCTCACAGGGGTCAGCCGGGGTGCTCTGTGTGTGTGTGTCTGTTTTGTCATTAATCACTCCACGTTTGAAGAGAGCGAGAGGCGTCACACTCTTTATCCTTCCCTACTCTTCATCCTGTTCCCTCACGGCCGGTGGCCTTCGCACTCCATCTGACCACCGCACAGAGACCAAGGTCAGCCTAGCCCCCCCCCCCACACCAACCAACTCATCTCCCATCAACCCTCTCTAGGAGTCACCCTTCACCCCACCCCACTCAGCCTCCCTCCTCGCCTCACATTCCCCCTGCCGCGTCCCCTTTGTTCACCTGTTGTCCTGGAGACTCGATTGCCAGAGACCCAGAGACCACCCCTTTACTATGTACTATGACTATGTGTGTGTGTGTGTGTGTGTGTGTGTGCGTGCGTGTGGTAGAGGTCAGAACAGAAGCTAAAATAACAGATAATCCCACAGAACACTGGTCAGGACATGACACCATGGAGGCCACTCAGTGACATGAACAACAGACGTAAAGTCACAGAATTAAACACTCACAACATATTATATTATCAGAACATAACACAGACTTCTTCAGGTAACTTCTAACACATCTTTCTGAAATATCTGTTAAACTTTATTTAAATGCCCTGTCACCCAATCAATCAACAAGAGCATCATTGTTGTCTTTGTTAACACAGAAGGGGTAAAATTATTTAAAGTGTGCTACCTAATTGTCTGAGAAATAAAACATGGAAGTATTATGATATGAAATATAAATATAAAATTAATTATGAAGGTAAAGGGTAAGTTTGCTGCCTTAGAGTATAGACTAAAAGTGCACTGCCATGCTTTGAGCTATATACTTATGTCAGCTTGCTAGCATTCTCACAATAACAATGCTAACATGCTGACCATAAGAAGTTTGAATGTTTACAAGCTTAGTTTGTCTTGTTAGCATGCTAGCATTTGCTAATTACCATAAAACACAAAAGTGAGGCTGATGAGTTTCGAATAGTTTCGCAGAAATTTGGTCCTTTTTAATCTGAAAATGGCGGTTGATGAAAAAGTCAGTGGGTCATCAAAGTGATCTTCCTCAAAAACACTGTGAACATGGTGGCACTAGAGGAGAAGCCAGGGTCTCAAGTCACAAGTCAAGTCAGTAGGATCCATCCTCTGGTCACCAGGAATGTCTAAACCTAATTTAAATGGCAATCCACACAGTGGTTGTTGAGATATTCCAGTCTGGACCAAAAGGAAACAAACCAACAATGCCATCTCAAAAGCCATACTACTAGGTCAGAAAAAAGAAAGATTTTTATAGTGACTTCACACTCCGGATAGCACATGTTGACTTAAATAAATACATAATCATTCCTTAGCTGTAGGATGGCAATGTTGGCCTGTCAGTCTTGTCGGTTCCCAAGAGGATAAACTTTCTTGACCTTTTATATCACATCTTTTGTGATGAAATACCTGTAAAGCTAGTGCCAATTAGCAAAAGTGTGCTAACAGGCTAATCTAAGATAGTGAACCTGCTAAACATCAGAACGTTAACATGCTGATGTCAGTATTTGGCTTAAAGCACTGTTGTGGATAAGTTCAGCACTGTCTTGCTTAGGAGACAGTGATGCACACTGTGATCAACACTTAAACTCATCATAAACCATAAACTTATTGGTGGATCACCTGTTGCAATGGGTTCTCAATGTTGCATTCTATGGATTACAATGTTATATCTTGTTATGCTATGCTAACGGTAATTTGTTTAAAATATGACACATCCTCCTTCTGGGGTGGGTACACAATTTTTGACAGCTGAGGTTTCCCTCTTGTCGTCCCACCACCTCAGTCCCATCTCCATCCTGCCGGGGGATGGCCGGCTGCAGAAATGTGAGGCGAGAGATGGGTCCGTCCCAACCGTCCCAAATGACTGCACACACAAAAAAGGATTTAACTCTTTGTCACAATTGTCCCCTCACACTCTGGCCTGCAAGAAAAAAAACAGCACAAGACTCCCTAAACCACCACCCCCCCCTCCCTTCACCACCCTCAACCCTGACCCACCCCCTCATTGTATACACCACCCCCCTTCTCCTGCCCCTACCTTTCTACTGACCCCGGCCGCGTGCATAAAAGACCCATCAGAAGTATCGCTGGCCACATTTACAAGTGAAAGAGGCCCAATAATGGAGCGGTTAGGGAGAAGAATGAGGAGACAGAGGGGCACTCACAGATGTGGAGGTGGGTGGGGAGGGAGGGAGGAAGGAGCAGCGTCCCATTGTTGCCCCCCACCCCCCCCCACCCCTGATGGAGGGAAGGAAAAGGGAGGGCTGGGAAGGGGTGAGGAGGTAAAGTAGGAGGTGAAAGTGGCTTTTTACACCCGATTTGTGATGGGTGAGGAAAGAAGGGGGAGAGGAGGAAAAGAGAGATGAAGCAAGCGGTGAAAGTATAGAAGAAGAAGAAGAAGAAGAAGAAGAAGAAGAAGAAAGTGGACGGAGTAGACAGCTGACAGCTTCTCTTTCTGCTATCTTCACTCAACTTTCCTTCTCACTCTCTTCTTATTTTCAACTCTCCTCTCTCGCCCTGGCTGGTCCAGCTGTTCTGCAGGGAGCGTGTGAAAACAAGCTCAGAGGTCATAAGAGGCGTGTGTGTGTGTGCGGTGGTCATCGTGGCATTATTATGTATGCGTGTGTCTCATTGTCCAGAAGCATGGAGATGACGATACAGCAGCTGTGGTGAAGAGGCCTCTGAAAGCTGACCTATCAAATCCCTCCTCTTCCTCATACTGCCTGTGTGGTGGTGATGGTGGTGGGTGGGTTGAGTTTTGCGCGGCGGTGGGGAGGGTTGCTAATAAAGTTGTCACGGCAGGATCACTGCGAGATGTGGCATATATAGGAGGCGACGGGGTGCCGTCAAAGGACAAGGAGATGTTTCCATAATGTCAGTAGGTTGCTTACATCCAGCAGGTAACAAGTCAACATTTGGTCAACAAAGACACCGAGTTGGCTGAGAAAATTGGGTCCAAAGTAGCTGGCGAAATTCGGCAGCCCAAGGTGTCGCAGATCCAAAGGGTTTGCTTTAATATTAAAGGAACAAAGCAGTGCTTTCTGAAGGGGAAGGTTTTTTAGTTATTTGACTATATTAAGTAGCACAACAAGGAGATGAAGTATGATGGGTTACGCAGGTCCATGCAAGGGTATGAAACTGGGATGTTGCAATGTCAGTGTCTTAAACCTCTACCCAACAGGATGACCCCAAACCAGTGTTTTTGATTGTCATAGTCTTTTTATGATAAATAGTGTTCTCTTAAGAATCAATTTACAAAAATATCACTTTGTTTCCTCGTCAGTAAATATATTTAACTTAGACATCACTAAACAAGTAACTTAATGCACTGGTTTCCAGGACACCCCATGCCCCCTCAAGGGGCTGTCATCTTTGGCGCCCCCCCACCATGACATGTTGGAGAAACGTCAAAGTGATAGTGACATTGCTGCTGTTGATACATTACCTTCAGCTCATACATTTATGTAGTGTAACATAAGCCATGATTTATCGTAAGATAACTTCAAAGTCAGATTGCAGTGTAACATTACTTTGACTTCTAACTGTATACGATCACTTAAACTAACACTAATTCCTATAAGATATGAAAACTGCACCCTGGATAAGTGGAGAGATTGTTTAGCTCCACAGGTTTCATCATAGTGACCAAATCTGTTTTCACCACTGAAGTAGTCACTTCCCAGGTGCATCTTTCTCTCAACATCTCTCTTTTTGAGTTGACGGTTTGGACCTACGTACATGATTAACAATAAATTTTGAATATTGAACAAAACAACATTTTACTGTCAGCATGACAGTCCAACAAAGAAACAGTTTCAATGTTTTTGTGGCTCTGGAGGAAATGTTTTTAACTTATGTTCATCTCTTCATTTATATCCAGAATACTCAAGACCTCTGACACCCGTTCATTTCCGATGGAGAAACTATTAATTTCCTGCTGAAGCAGATAGTGAAGCTACGTCTCTGTTAGAGAGATCACATCTCCTGTGCTTCCTGTTCAGAGCTCGAAGGAGGCGACACACTCATTCTCCATCGGTGACAGGTGGAGAAAAACAACATGTATCAATACTACACCACTACACAAAAACATAGATATCCCATTTAAGTCCTGATAAAATACCCAAAGTCAGTCCAGTGGAAAAACTTTGGAATTCTGGATATTGATGATGGGATCAGTTTTGATCAGCATGAGATTTTTACCTAAAGTATCATCTGTGTATATTCCAACTGTCCTTAAATTAATGCCAGATATTCCCAAGACAAGCCCTGGGGTGTGGATAGTTACCCGACCTTGAGACAGTTGCATCTAGGCCATGGAGAAACTATGATTCGTCAAAAAAGTCTGTGGAACTTTATGTCTGAACTGTCTGTGCTGCATTTTTCCTCATTGCACCTCTAGCAAGAACAAGATTTAATCAAATGTTAAAGCCAGGGTAGGTAATGAAGAAACTAGCAGGAGACAGCTAGATTTTAAAGTATCTAATAAAAAAAAAATCGCACCGCCTCCTTTCAGGCTTCCCTCCAAAATCAGTCTCCCAAAAACAAGTGTGCAAGCAGAGTGTGCACAGGTTGGTAGGTAGTTAGGCCAGCCAGTCATTTCCTTTGACACGAATGAAATGACAGAAATGTTTTCATTCTTTTTTTTTCAGAGCATTTTATTTGATATGGTGTCAAGAGAAAAATAACTCAAATACATTAAACTACCCTTAGTTCTTAGGTCTGTGATGACATATTAGCCCACAACCCCCATCTACACTCCGTATTTTTCCAACAGGACAAGAACAAATGAATTCTTAGAAACAATTCTCTAAATTGAATTGAGTCACCGCTGTCACTCAACAAATCGGTAGCTGTTAGCAGTGGAGCTCCTTTTGCACCACAGTTAGCTGATACACTGTTGACTATGCTGCTTTCACATTAAACGACCACAAACACCACAGAAACAACTCATTACTATTATCTGACTGTTGTGGATAAAGTACAGTGCTACATAGCTTTGTACCGAACTGAACGTGACAGCTTAGACCAACACACTGAACTGAATCAGCTGTTCACTCACAGACATATGAACCGAGGCGCGTTTGAGCGGTGATGCATTCATCTACTGTTGTACATATTAGGTTAAATGGTGACTCTAAATTGCCCATGCGTGTTAATGTCAGGCAACCTGTTGAGGGTGTACCCAACTTCAGCTGGGATTGGCTCCAGCTCTTTGTGATACCTCAAAGAATCAGCTGTTATAGATAACAGATGGATAATTAAGTGCATTTGAAATGTGATGCGTTCACTTACTGCCATATGTACTGAACTGTATTTGAACAGTGATGTGATTTTTAAGCTTAGGAAAATAATGAAAGAATGACATAGTGATTACAAATCTTTGAACTGAAGTGAATGTAATGATTCATATCAGGGAAGTGATCTCCTGAGCTGTTGTGTTACGAATTTTAACAGCATTTCCATCACTCTAGGGTGACAAACTGATGTGTTAGTGAATGAAAATGGAGTCTATCTATAAAGTGAGAGGCAAGAGAACAGCTGTACAACATCATCAAAAGTTTGGTGAGTAATATGTTGCAATGTGATACGAAAGAAATAGTTGTAAATGTAAACAATGCAGGTTTCCAAATCTTTTAAGGCTTCTCGACTGTTTTGAGGTGATGAAATATGGAGAAAAACCTAAAGAATGGTGAAATGGCCTGGTGTTGCCATCAGGCAACAAACTACATTTTTGGTCCTCAAAACGCCCCTTTCATTTTTTTTCAAAGAAAAACAAACAAACAAACAAACATAAATACAAATATCACCAGACATTTCTGTGCCCAATGAAATTAGAGGCTCTGGTCTTTTATCTGGAGATGGAGCAGGCGTTTCAGGAGGTAAAGCCACATGAGACACTGCCACCAATTGGTAAGACAAACATCACATCTTGAAATATCCTTATAACCTTATAAAATGTGTGTATATGCATGCAAGAGAGTGTGTTTGAATATTTCAAGACTTTTTTTGTTTATATACTTAAACTGTTTTTGGTTTGTTGCCTCGGGGCAGCATTGTGCAGTTAAACTATTTTTTGTATGAGCAATATCATTATACGCGTGGGGATTTGCGTATATGCACAATTACCACCCGTTTTTTTCTTTTACACTCTTGTTTTTATTTTTAAATCTACTGACACCCCAGCTACCGCAACATTGAGAATAGTGAGCTTGAGAAGACTTAGGAAGAGATCCCTGAATGAGGTGTGTGACATCAAGGGTCAGTCAGCAGAGTATGTATGTTATGTGTGTGGGTGTTTAATTGCATGCATGTCAGTAGATGAAATGAAGTGAATTTAAATCAAGCAAAGTGCAGAGAAAAGGACAATCAATCACTAAATACAGGTTGTTTTATAATGTAGACAGAAACATGGTACCATGTGTTTATTGGACATCTCTCTTGAGACATTGGACATTTCTCTTGACACGTCTGAAAGAGAACAGAAAAACAGTTTTGTTGTGTATTTATTTATTTATTTTGGCTTTAGAGTAAGCGTCAGTCACTTCAGTGGCTCAAATTTCATGATCACATGATACTCGAAGATATAAAATTAAAAACAAACAAACAGCTGCTTCTGGTAGTGATTGTTGTGGGAGATGATATCCATCTACCATAGCAGGGTAGGAAGTCTGATCACCACTGATAGTGCCTGGCTGCTGTGCTACGTGCCACAACTGACCATTTTGCTTAGAGTCTTGTGAAAGTTTGCAGGCTACCTTCTCTATGGAAGAAGAAAAATACTACAAACAATACTGTACTAGGATGACAATGCATCTAAATACTGATGGCTTCATTTTGAACAGGTTGTCAATGCTGACTGAACAGTAAAGGCCCGTTACAGACTTCTGAATATGATGCGTCTGTATCGTGTATCAGTATGCAGTCTATCCATGTGTCTTTGCCTTGAATATTGCTGCATTTTAATTGTATGACTTGCTGCCACAGGTCTTCTCCATCACTTAATACAACAAATAATTGATGCTTTATAATGATTAATTAGTCGGAAACAATTCAGACTCGTGGCTTTTTTGGCAGATACATACAGACTTCTCATCACATTCTTTGCCTTCACAAAGATGGAGCGAGACAAACTGCTCTTCATCTCAATAAAACATCTGGTCCAAAAGTAAAGTGCACTTTGAGTGTGTTTAAACACACAGGCAGCAAACATTTTACACTAAAACAAAAATAAAGTTTTTTTTTTTTTTTTTAAACAGAACTCACACATGAGCATAAACTGAATTAAGATGCACTTAGCAGCAGGTGAACTCTGCTTCAACTCTTCCACTCATGGCCAAATTAAGTCTTTACTGCCACCTCATGGCACAACTGATGACCTGCACCAAAGCTCTAACATCAACCCCTGTTGGACAAGTTGCAAAGTTAAACCATTTTCAAGTAAAATCTATTTTTTCCTTTAGATTTCTTTTCCTTTCTTCTGTTTTTCCATTTATTTAAAATAGACATGGCACTCTTCAGACAGGACCTAGGTATCACTTAAATCTCAACACAGCCTCCTAGAAGAAAATACATCATCAATACATACAATATGTAATTTGGTACAGCATTAATTCAGAGGAGAACTAAAATTGGCTGAGTAAAGTCATAAAATGCATTTATTCTGGGAGCTCATATATCAATTCCTATTTAAAAACCAGTATTTGTTGATATCATTATAATTATTGTATACTTTTAAATGGTTAGGTTTGATTAAAAACCAATGATGGCATGAGCTAAAATATCTGCCCTGAATGTACTGCTTAAACCTCTGCTATATTTCTCAATCTTACATGGAATTAAAACCCAATTACTCAAAGTGAAAACATTGTATTTCTTATTCTAGTGTTTTTTTAAACACTTGCACACAAGTTGAATGAGTTCATGAAATCAATTTCTACTCCCCATTAAAAAAAAAAAAAAGGAAAAGAAGCCACAATTACATCATAATCGATAGCTCAATAGATCTAGATCTTTAACTGCTGCATGCACAAACTCTTTGCAACTTTGTGTTGACCATAAAGACTTTTTCCACTAGAAAAAACACATTAAACCAACAAATCGTTTGACTTTTGACTCCCTTTAAGGAACTGCTGGTCCCTTTTAGTAAACTAAAAAACTGAAAATCTGCATCAGTGAGAAAAGCTTCTTCCTCCTTCGCCTCCTATGCATGGGCGAATTGGGAACCTTCCCATAGTGAACAGTGTGACTGTATGAGAGCAAAAGGAGGGTGGTGTTGAGAAATAAATACAGGATAAATAAACTTTAGAGTAAAGTAATGGATGGCCCGCACTGATGGTAAATCAACTGCAGCTGAAATCTGAAGCCGCACTGTACCAACTTAAGAGTTCATAAATTAAAAGGGAGCGGTGGGTTTGAGGTAGAGCGTGGCTGATTTAGACACTGAGTAAAGCTCAGGGAATAAACTCTCCTGTGCTCACAGTTGGACATGTAGCGACTGCTTCGGTAGAGATACCTTCAGAGACACCGATGGCACAAAACCACTTTGAATTCTGGGAGTTGTGAGCGCAGGAGGCCTCGTCAACTCTGAATCTCAGCCTGTTCCAGATGCTGCTCTAAATGAGACAGTCTCGGAGATCTTTTCTTTTCACTGACTCACGTCAGAGGGAGTTTCCCTTTCAGTCATATATCATCAAACAGCTCCCCAACCCCTCAACTCACAGGAAGAGGTTGATTTTGGCAGGGACAGCTTTACAGCCTGTCGAGGAAAAGTACTTTCCTGAACTGGGAGTGTAGATCATGTCGCCCCCTACTGCCTCTACCACGTCACTGCGGGCACAGCTACCTCGCTGGCAGAGCTGCGAGCGCACACAACGCTCGACGTGGTGTCGACTCAGCGGAAGAAACGGAACGAAGCTGGTGATGAGCTTCTGCTGGATGATGCTGGAGTGGAAGAAGCCACCTGGAGAGAGAAACTCACTTCAGTTTCCTTCATCTGACAGTAATGTAACAGTAGCCTGCACAGCAATATACTGGCAAATTAGCTTGTTTGATCAACTGAACAAAGACAAGCAGCTGTTTTATCTCTGTGTGTCCTACATTTAGCTCATTATTGTGCACGGCTGCAGTGCAGGAAGGAGGTTTAGTATCATTTCCAAAATATTATGGCACATTAATTACTGAATGTAGAAAGTCTCCATTCCATCTGAACTGATAAAATTAGTGAGAAAACAGTGACTACTGCCCATCAAACTTTCCTCAGGTCCAAGGTTATATCTTATTTGTTTACTCTGTCCAACCAAAAAAGCCAAAAATATTGACTAGACAAAGAAGAGCAGGACATTTTGCATTTTTTCATAATTAATATTAATACTAAAGGAATATGAGGCGTTACATGAAAAAAAAAACAGACACTGATGCAGAACACACCAACATAACTCTAGAAACATCTGTTGAAGTGCTGAGCAAGACGATGAACATAACACATTTAAATCAGCCCTTTGAGTCAAAGAATATTAGAAATGCAGTTGCAGGAATAATACTTTGATTTGATAGAGACTTATTCTAATCATCCTATCAAGCTCCCCTGCTATTTGTGTGTCAACTATGCGCTCTCCCTCGTGCAGAGCTGTTTTCTCTACTACTCTGCTCTGTGCTGGACTTAGCAGTAGGTTTGATAGGTTTGATATCTGATATTCACCGTGAGGGAGTGAATCAGATATTACTGTCTCTGTGCCATTGTGTACTTTGTGTACTGTGTACTTTGATGCACCATCAAAGTACATCACATGTATGTGACATAGTTTGGATGTCTTCTCGTGAAGACAATGTGTGTTTGGACCCAGTTGGACATGGACCACTTTCAGTTTTGCCCTAGTGATTGTCAATAAACATTGTTATAGGTGCAGCCCTCTGGGTCATGGGAACTACAGGTTCCTTTAACTAGCTGAAGAAAAAGCCAATGATGGAAACTCTTGACACTCGACCTGTCAATGCTGTAACTTCAGTCAGCATCAGAGTTTCCTGTTTAAAGGGCTGGAGCTGGTTTTGCTGCAGACAAACAAAAGTGTTCTGTACAGTATGCACTAATCACTGAACATTGTACAGCTAAGGGCCCTTACTTGTGTTGCTGTTGTACACTGTTTCTGCGATGGCTTTTTGCAAGTCGGCCAATTTAATCTCCTCTCTGTCCTGTCCAGCCTGCCGGTTCTCCACTGCCATTTTGTTAATCACCTCCTCCCCTGTGGTGCTGCAGTAAAAAAACAAAACAAAACACACTCACAAGTTCACAAAAACTGTCTGACGCTGCTGTTTCTGATGTACATATTTTGTTGTATTACCCCTTGGGGAGAATTTTAACCTCAGAGTTTTACACAGAGGTGGGAGGATACATTCTAAACTCATAGTGAAGTCTAATTCCTGAATTACGAAACAATCATTCATTATGTGTTATGCATTATGTGCATACAAAGCAAGTGCGTGGTTGAGTGGTTGAGAGTGAGAAGCAGAGAGTGAATGAATGAGAGTAGAGCAGAGCTGAAGCTGTCAGTCTGGCAGTGAATGTACAGTGTCTGTTACAGTTTAAACAACGTGCACCCACCAATTAATTTTTTTTTGTCAGTGTGTTAGTGTGTGTTTACCTAATAAAGACATAGATGGCCTTGCGGTAGTTGGTACGAAACACAACGTGGGAGGGACCCAGGAAGGGCTCCAAGACATCGATGAGACCTGGAGGCAACTTCTCCATCTCGTCAAAAAGGAAAACAGAGCGAGCGCACTCTGTCAAGTTCCCCTGCACCCAGCTCTTCAACTCCTCCTGTGAACCAGCAGAGGGAAATTCATTCCTGACAGCAGCTCCAAAGGCTGTAATTAATCAGCACATCTTTATTCCACCTGCCATAATTTTCTTTCTGCGAGCAAAGTTTTACCAGAATTAAGCATTGAGTGAAACTGAACAAATCCTACTTCTTAGCCTCTGTTTAATCAGTTCTGTGTGTCTTACACGAGACAAAGCCTTTTTGTCATAGACATGTAATTAATCATGATTGCTGATTAATTACCATGATTACTGCTGAAGTGATTACATCAAGAAATACACTGCCCTCCTCAGTAATCCCTTACTTACCCTGTACTTCTTGACCCGGCCAGGTAAAGGGAAGTGCAGCGTGGGGACAAACTGATGGACGTACGGGCTGCTCATCGCAGATCCGTACAGATGATTTCCCAGCATTGAGCTGACCATCGTCTTCCCAGTCCCAGAGGAGCCATGAAAAGACAGCACGAGGGGCCGCTCAGGGTTTTTATTCTGAAGGAACCTTGTAACCTCCTCTGACACAATGTCCTGGGCCAAGTGTTGTCCGTAAAGATTTTTGTAGAGGTCCCACTCCAGGTCTGGTTGTCAAGAAAGAAAGACACCTGTGATGTTAATGTTAGGTAAGGGATCCCAGTGAAACCCTGAAAGGGTCCTAAGCACTTGACAAAATTCAATATGACCCTGCTACATTAGCTCTGACCATTTGTTTGATCTCTACCCACAGAAAACAACACGAGTTTCCAGAGGACATTGAACACAGCATGTTTGTAGCTCGGTGTCTGAGTTTATGAATGTAACATGATAACTTACTCATAATATTTCTTATTTTCGTACTATCACCATGTTTGTATGTTTGTGGTCAGCTTCATACTCTTCATACTGTCTTTGGTAGTTAATAGTACATTTAGAAAAGTCTAGTTATCTTAGCTTAGGGCTAGTTAGCTAAATTGACTTTAATACCTTTAATTTCCATTTAGGTTGCCACAACTTGTTTTTTTTTTTTTGTGACTGCCGCATTTTTAAACAACATGGTAATATAGGCCTTTATAATTGGTTGTAATTTACAAAACAATCTCTTTTAACAGTAACGCTGCCTTCAATAACAGCTAACAGCAGAGCACACTTCCTGTGTTTATTAGCAAAGCAGCTCCTACAGCAGCAGCGTCTCCTAGTTTTTCGTCATCACTGTAGACTAAAAGGCCAGATAACCAAGCCAAACAAAACGTAATTATAACGTTAAAGTTACGTTTAGCTACCTGTACTTTATCTTTTTTAGCCTAGCTGGCTGGCTAAGAGGCAGCAGCAGTCAGTTTACACCCTCTACCCACGAGAGAAACTCATCATCTTACCTCTGATGTTCGGCTTGAAGTCGCAGTCGCAGCTGTCTGATATGGTGCAGTAAAGTTTCTGAAAAACTCCACAAACCGGGTTATAAAAGTATAAAAACAGCACACACAGGACGGCCAGCATTTTGGCTGCCTATTGGCAGCTGGCAGGCAGGAAAAACTGAACGGACCTTCTCCTTACGCTAACAACTCGCTTTGTAGTTTTTCTACTTAGAGGAACGCATCCGGAAACACGTAACGAATTGCCAAAGAGGACTACATTTCCCAGAAATCCCACCAAAACCCGTAGCATGGGGCGTGGCGTGCTGTACACGTTGGAAGATCACAGTCCAGAAAGCACAGCACAGATATTGATTTGTTTTTGTCGCTGTATATGAAGCAGTTAGAAATATATATTATAGCATAAATTAGTGTAATTATAGCCTAGTATATCAAAGACTATGGTGGCATTGGACAGAATGTTTCATTAGCAAATACTTTAACAGAAAATAAATAAGGTTTTATATAATGATTGTTAATAATTGATTATTAAGAAGAAGTTTGTGGCACACATTATGAACCTGTTAATGGCAGCACAACAGCCACTATACGTTACAGAGATTAATGATACATTAGCAGAGAAGTTGGTAGATATGACCTCAATTTGGAAATGTTGTTGTGATACTGTGTGCTTTTTCACAGATACATTTGTGTGTCAGCACTTTGCATCTTGACAGACATTTTATGAAAAGCTTGAAGAACATTAAAACATCCCAGACATCTTCAAATATGAGAAATCTATATGGGTTTTCTATTTCTCAATAATTATGCGGCATGAGTTAGCTGAATCATCAGGCATGTAACTGGCAGATGCATACGAGAGAGTTTTATTCAATAAACTGGATTGACAGTGAGGTAAACATGTTTATTCACATTTCAGATAAATATTACACATTAACACTTTGTAAGGCAGGCTAATAAAATGCTCCGTACCTATGGGCTGTACTCATGTGGTTAGGGTCAGTTCACTCACTTTATTCACATAGTGATAATGAGAGATAAAGAGAAACAAAATGAACTGAAAGCCAACTGACCCCAGCACTGATTACAGCAACTGTAATTACAATAAATAGTTACTTCAAATTAGAAAATCCTAATGATTAACACATGCCGATAAACATAATACAAAATATAGAAATGGGCGTACAGTGTTACTCTGTTATTGTGTTGTACAATATGACATACAGTTTGTACAGTTCCAGGGAAGGTCCAGCCTTCAGGCAGACGTCAATATATATCTATACATTAACCGAACAGCTGAGGCACAGCCTCATCTCAGTAACTATTTTGATAAAAAGAGATCTCAGATTTCCTCTAACTTTTTTTTCAGCAGAACAAACTTACGGTAGCGCAGAAGAACCTGGCATATTACTGCATATTTGTACTTATATCTTATGTCCACAATTTGATTGATTGGGGGAAAGATGAAGTCCTCTCAACATATTAAATAAAAGATGGTTGGCAAGAGCTGTGATGCCATTAGACTGTAACTTTTGCAGCTTTTTGGTTCATATTTCTTTGTCGTACCTCAAACTTCCAGTGCCTCCACCATCCTCCAACAGTTTTGACTTTAAAATAAAGTTGTAGAATTAAAGCTAAACTATATGCCCTTAAGTTTCATCAGTTAGGCTCAGCATCATAACTACTAAAAAATACTGATATTAGAACAAATTTGAAGCTAACATTCATCCTGCTGATGTGCTTTTTAACAAGAATCTGAAGCTCCGGAGAGCCAGGTGAAAAGTTAGTATCACCTTCAACCGTCACAGTCTGTTACATGTGGACATGGCAAAGGTGGTGCACTGTTTATAAATAATAATATTTACGAGATACAATGAATTAACTTCAGGAGCATTGGTTTAACGATGTGCATTTCTCCATTATATATAATATTAAAAACCTGCATACATCTATTGACATTTGGTAAATGAACACTGATTTAGGGTTGGTATGAGGAGGCAAAATAAAGGCATATCTATCCGTCCATTTTTATTATTGAACTCTTGACATTTGCTGTCCTCACTCATATTTGCCAAGAAGTAAATCCAGTCACAGGTCAGAGATGAACTGTCACCACTTCTGCACAGATCATTGATCACTAGAGTGAATCAGTTTATTTTCATTGTGAATTAGAAAATCTGCCCCGTGATGAACCAGCGACTTGTTAAGGGTGTACCCTGCCTCTTGCCCAATGCCAGCTGGGATAGGCTCCAACCCTCCGCGACCCTGATCAGGATAAGTGATTACAGAAAATGGATGGATGGATTAGAAAATGGTCAGCTGTCACGATCCAGATTTGGCCCACAGATAGATGCTTCTGAAGTCTGAAGTTCATGGCTGGAGCCTCACCGTATATTTAATGCCCCGTTCAGGTGCAACTGGAAGGTCATTAGAACCCCAACTGCAAGGTGGAGCTGCTCAGTCTCCAACAGACTGTCCCATGTAGGAGTAAGAACATGACAGGGAGCTCTTTCTGGATAAATAAACTTTAAAAAAAAAAAACAGATCTGGGATCAGCGTGATCTCACAGGTGGCTCCAGCTTGTTGGACAAGGCGGTCAGCACCTGGTCAAACTTTGAGTATCGCAGTGCCTGGTTCTCCTCGGCTCCCCTGCTCCCCCACAGCAGCCTCATCTGGAAGTCAGTCTGGAAGAGCTCCAGGACCTCTGTCTGCTCCTGGAAACCTGCAACATCACATCAACATCAACATCAACACTGTATCAACAGCAGAATTTAGAATATGGTGACGATAATCTACATTACAAGTTATAGGTGTGTTATTTAACGTTTATACTTCAATCAAAGTGGTAGCACAAAAGAGTGAATGGAAGCTCTGTTTCAAAACACTGGCTAGTTGACATCTTGGTTGACTCCTTCAAGATGCCAGTTTGTGTGGCTGAATTATTGTTTGTATGTTTAATTTAGTTGTCGTCTAAGCACCTAGTGAATTAATGACAGTACGCTGTTTCCATAAATGATTTAAAGCTAAAGATCTCATCAGCTGGATGAATAAAATTATTCTCTCTTTATTAGGTAAGTTTCAGAAAATATTGTGATATTTGCAAATCTTATAAACCCCAAACTAAAGCTACTGTGTCTCTTTCAAATTATTCTTGCTGCATATGTTGTTGTGTTGTGTGCATTGCTGTCTGGCATAGATTCTTCTTTGCTACCACAGCTTGGGGGCGCCAAAGTCTGAACGTTTCAAATCCTACAAAAGGAAGCTTTGAGGCTGCAGCCTTAAAGCTGACTAACATACAGGATTTTTACTCATTAAGAGTGACAGTTAAGTTGTTTTACAACTGATAAAGTTTTACTACTTTAATCTAATTATTCAAACTAATGCATTTATAATATCCTTCTGATAACTACTACAACAAGACCAAATAGATTACTTCTCTTTGCTCTGCTCTTTTACCTTGGAATTTGCTCTCAGCGTTGGAGCGGTAGATTCCCCCCAACTGAGCGATGGTCCTCGCCGCCCCCAGGTGATACATGACCACAGTGGCGTCACTAGGCCTATTTTAGGGGGGCTTCAGCCCCCCTAAAATATTCTCAAGCCCCCCTAAATAATTTGGTGGTGTTTTATTATTATTTTTATTTATTACATTTTTTTCCCACAAAAAAATGCCTATTTATGCAATATAAAGTGGCCAGAATATGAGTTTAAACCAATAATCATATAAACTGTCATTATTCACTTAAATATGATCATAAATCTCATTTCATCGGGTACGGTAGAGAGAGCCCCTTCAGTGCGTCATTATACAATCCATTCCACTTTTTCATATAGAGAACGCCCACATCACTGAAATTCCAGTCCATGTTTTCCATGCGACCCTGCTCACTGCCGCTTGCGTGTTTACCTCTGAAGTACACAGAGCCGAACCTCACAGCGGCAAGAGCAGAGCGCGAACGCATGGGTGAAGGATGGACATTAGAGCCTTTTTCAAGAAAGTAAGCATTCATCACTGCTGGTAGTAACACTTTGTGCAGGTATGTATGGCACCTGCAATTGTTTTTATTTGTATTTTAGCACAATTTAACTGGTGTTGTTTAGCTGGTAAAGCAGCTGAAGGTGTATGGAGGCGTCATCGTCTTAGATTAATCAATTGATTGACAAAGCTTTAATTGGTGCTCTGAAAAAATTTTCGGCGTGCGCATAGCGCGCAATAACTTTTCTCCTCTATGGACTAAGCCACCCCAGTTTCTTAAACCTAGTGACGTCCCTGCATGACCACATCCACCCCAACTTCCACCGTCTCCCATGGCTCCGTCCCCTCACACACTGCCATGCTCTTCTCCAACAGAGACAGAAGGGGGAGCACGTGAGGGAAGGTGGTGTTAGACAGTGGACAGCTTTCTGTAGGATAAGACAGATAGAGTCAGTATTTATTTTTTTATTTTTTTTGCATAGAGGAAGGTGTGCACTACAAATAGGCCATAAGAAATCAGTATGTAACCAAGTGTTTTTTTAGTGCTTGAAACGTGTGATGTGTAGTTGTAAGAGGACCTCTACCTCTCCCATCGTTCAGACTCTTCATGAACGGCCTCAGAGTTTTCTCGTAGAGAATAGCGCCCTCTGTGTGTCGCTGCCGTAACGTCGTCCAGGTCTGCTCTAGACGGGAAACCTGAGAGACACAAAAACATCACCATCATCATTTTATAAATCAAACAACATGTCTGAGGAACATGAAAGTGCTGGTGACTTAGCATTACCACCACTACTACGATATCACACAGCACGAAGCCAAGCTTAATGAAACAAAAAATAACATGACATTCCCTTTCTGGTCAAAGGTATGCAGGCCCAAGGTTTATGAATGGAGATAAAAAAAAACATGAAGAAATTATTAGTTGTTATTGTGAGTGGGCAAAATTAACAACATACTATATTGCCTTGTAAAAGAAACAAATATTAAGTCTATACTACAAAAGAAGGTCGAAGAAGAGACAAATATAATCATTGTTCATTTTTGACAATAAAGTTTTAGAATGTTGTGTGTGTGTTTGTGTGTGAGAAATGTGTAATCAGTGACTTTGCTGGCTTCATTAGAATCTTGCAAAGACATGGTTTGCATTAGGGATATGTAAATCAAGCCACAAACAGCACACCTCAGCCTGCTGATTTTTAAAGAGGATAATTCATAAATTCAAAAAGATTATGTTGCTTTGTTAGTGCTGTGATCAATACGTTGTATTTTTTTTTTTACTTTGAAAACACACTGCACAAGCCCTACTGATGCGCAGATCGGCTCAAACTTATCTAATCAGCAAGAAATGCATAAATCCTGGTGGGGGTTAGGGTTAGGACTGAGAATGAATAAATGAATGAATGAATGAATGAATGAATGAATGAATGAATAAATGAATGAATGAATGAATGAATGAATGACAAACACAACTACAGAAACAGTTACTTCCTCTACAATAAAAAAATAAAATTTATATTCAACTGCCGTGCTACCGACTTTTATATAACAAACACAGGACATAGATTGCATAATCGGAAAGCAATCCTTGCAGTTTTAGCACCAATAAAAATAAAGTATGGTCATGGTGTAGTTTTATCAGTGTATTGCAGTACTCACTGTTTTTTGAATAGGGGTACAGGGGTTATGTGGCAGGTTTTATTACAGAGTAAGGCAGAAATGACTATGGTAAAGGTGACACTGATTATGTGCTTGCCCCTTGATGAACTGTTCTGAATTGAAGATTTGAACTCTAGCGAGAGTTCATGTTCAGCCAGGGGCCTCTGTTGCATGTCATCCCTCTTCTCTCCTAATGTTTCCTGTGTGTCTGTCTCCACTCTCTCTATCAATAAAGGCAAAAAAATATCAAAAAGTTATCTTAAAGTAAATATCCAGTCAGTATGTGACGCTTGTTTACCTGTGGGAGCTCTAAGGCTCTCATGACAGCAGTGAAGCCAAACATGTTGCCCATAGTGCTCTTGAGTTCAGCAGCGATTTGGATGATTTTATGCAACAGACTGGCCCTCTCCTCAGTCGTCCCTGTGCAACCCAACACATTACACCAACATAGTCACCATGGTTTGGAACCTGCAGGAGGGTGAAGAGGGTGTGTGTAGGTATGTTTAGTTCATATCACAATCATACCAGCTGTACATGTCAGGTTTAGTTCAACTTTCACAGTTTCACAGCATACTAGGTTAAAAAAATGAACACACTATCACATTTCTGCTTTCAACCAAACTTCCACAAGTAAACATGAGTTATGTGCAACTCGAGATTCATGAACCAACTAGCAGAGTAGAATGCTGATCTCTACCAGGTCAACCCTGAAATCTCCTAAACTATGTTTGTATTACTAGGCTGCCAACTTTAAATTGTTTGCGTGAGATTTGGCAATGTTTTCAGATTAGGCCTTTTGAGAAATCCCTCTCAGGGCTGGATGTCACTCCTCAATCACCAGGAAATTTGCTCAAATGTTCAGCCAGCAGTCAGAGTTGAATAAATACAGTTGATTAGCATACCTCCAGACACTAGTCAACATCAGGAGACCAAACCTAAGGTATCTGTCTAGAAAGGGGGCACTGCAAAACGGGACTCTCAGGAGAATGTGAAGTGTTGGCAAGTAGCCACATCTCCAAACAACACATTCTCACACACCAAACTTCAGGTTGCACAAGGTTGACAAGGATTTCTGAATCCGTACTCACCTCTCCAGCAGGTCCAGTCTCAACTGATGGCCATGTGGCAACGTGAGCAGCTCCATCCCAGAACTAACTCCCATCATCCTTTGCACCTCCGGAGTCACCTCCAGAATTCTGGCCACCTGGAAAACACAGTTACATGAGTATTGGTCTACCTCTGACTATGTCTTTATATTTTGGTGGGTGATGTGTGATGTGTTTCGATTTCATATTTGTATTCTTTATTTTTTTATTTCTTCAGTTTAGCCAAAGGTTTATTCTTGTTGGGCAATCAGCAGTGACTGGTACCTGCTGGGTTTGAAGGAAGAGACTGTCTCCACCACCGGTGAAAAGTACACATTCCTGTCCTCTACTCTAGTTGGACCAATGCCCACGGACCCTTCCTCTGTCTGCAGCCTCTCCACGTAGCTCTGAGGGCCGGGGACCAGCTCTGTGTAGCAGCTTCCATCTGCATCAGATGGGAAGTCCTGTTCAGTTGAGGTTGGGATCTGTTGTTAGGGCTACACTGTCCGTGGAGGGGACTAGTGGGAGAGGGGAGGGTTGGGAGGTATCCCAGTGGTTGGAGAGGGACAGGGATGGTGCCATGCTGGCTGCCTGGCTAATGCTGGGGCTCCTAGACAGTGGAGCTGGAGAGAGAAGAAGAGATGGAGATATTTTTAACTCTTTTAGTTATTTTTAGACCAGCTACACTATTGTCCTATCAATAAGATATTTCAACTCTTTTCTTTCATTATACCGGTATTTCTTTTTTATTCCTTAAAAAGTCAGGTTTATCACTTTCCTGACAAAATCCTCAGCTTCTGTTGTGAATTGTTTATTTGTTTTTAATGTGTAATTAATTTGCCTTCATCTGTCTTAAAGTCAGTGAACACAGTTTGGTTGTAGTTTTATTCACATGTTGCACACTGTTTGCTTGCACATTGTGACATCCTTCAACTTACATCCACAGTAACCTTAACACTACCTCTACCATGTAGGTGAAATGTTTAATATGATTTACCTTAACTGTATTCTATCCACATTTACTTTTTACGTCTGTGTTCTGTATTTTTTTTTTTTTTATTAGATCCTGCTTTTAAGTTATTTTTTCACTTTGTATTGGCATAATAATTTATTTTAATGTTTATTGCTCTTCTGTTTTTGTTTTTTATTCTAAATTACATGAATACATAAAGATCCTGCTCACCAAACTAAAGGTCATTGGAGGTTCTAATGCTGAGAAAAAAAAAAATAAAAAGGAAAGCATCTACATATGTGATCTGTGTAATATTCATCAACAAGCTTTCTGTCGAGACCTTCATTCAGTTCCTTTAACTTATAAGTATGAACCCAGAAGGTATGAAATGTGAATAAATAAGGAATAAACACAAAAAAGATATCTCTGTTGTGTTCTTGTCAGGTCATTTGCATATTAACCTGCAACCACAGATTAGTCTCCTAAACTCAGTAAAGTAATATTAAATTCGACTCTGCCAGTTGGCCAGGTTCACTTAACTCAATCAGCTCGAGTAAACCCTGCTGCTTACTACATAACACACACACTCTGAACTTTGGTCCTATTATTTAAGTGCCGACGCCCTCTGAGCTGCTTTGACCCTCAGAGGTGACATAGTCAGTCAGTTAGTTGTCTCGGTGAGAGAGGCTGGAGGCACAAACAAGCAGCTCGTGTTGACCAAGCAGATCTGTTGACTGGGACACTCACAGTAAGTGTTTAAATTCAAGAATGAGTTTCACTATCTAGAATACACTGGTGGTATCTTAATATAAAGCTAAACGCTTCTTATTGATGTTACAGTCGTTGTTTTTTGTGTTAGTGTTAAAAGGTTTAGTCTTACTGTGTGGCTGTACTGGAATATTAACCTAAACCCTGAGCGCTTCCAGATGTCTGGACTTAATGAATGCAACTGAGCAACCTTCTATGAGCTGTGCCCATTTCACAGCTCTAGTAAATTTCAGCTTACAAGCTGTGAGAAGAAAATCAAAGTTAAGAAGTTTGGATGGGCAAAATCATGGCAATAAAAACATAATGAGTACTATGTAATGTAAAGCAAGAACCTGAGTAATTTTTTGTAAACATTTTCTTATCAGTTCCCAAAGTAGCTTAATGTTTCCTGTTCACAAGAATGTAAAAGATAGCATTTTCTTTTCTTTTCTTTCTTTTATGTATAAATTATTCAATTCATATATTATTTTTTTCTTTTAAATAAATGTATTATTATTGCATATTTTCATTATTATTATTATTATTATTATTTTAGTTTAGTAGTAGTAGTAGTGCAGCCAAACCTAATATACACCACTACAAGTCTTTCTACAGATGATTTTTATTATTCTTCAGCTGAGGTTAACTGGGACATTCTGCTCGTGACTTGCATAACACAGCACAACAACAGTTTCCTGATTACACAACTACACGGTGTGGGATTTCAAGCTGCTAAAATCCCAGGAGGTTACAGAAGCTGTAAAGTTTGTAGATGTCCAACTCTTGGGTTTCACAGCTGTGTTCATGCACGTGTTGCTCAGTAATGATAGGTATTGAACTATAAAGGGGGTTTAATAACAACTGGATTTTGTATTTACATGGTCAAGGGACATTTATATATGGAACCAGTACTGCTAGTAAAATGTTCAAACACGTATATAATTTTGTGCATGCAAAAATTATTTTGTTTTCAAGTTTGCTAAAGATATTTTTTATGTACTAGGACTGCCACCACAGTTACTACTATACTGCTGCTACTACTACCACACACCACCACCACTAACTACACAAATAGGTGATCTCAGAGTAGAGACCTGTTGCTGCTGTGTGCAACATTACAGAAACCAATATCAATAACCATCAGCACTGGTGCTAATTTGCACTGTGTTTGCACACTACAGTCAATGATGACAAAATAATATTAGAGGAAATAGAGCTATCTGCATTGCAGATTGTTCTAAAACTGTGTGGTCCTTCTAATCTAATTACATTTTATACTAGTTTCCAGCTAAGGCCAGATTTCAGATGACAGGCTTAATTCATCACAGTTTGCAGGGGGCAGTGTTCAACACAAACTCTCTAAAACTATAAAGTAGCTTAAATTTGATAACCTGTTCTCGATTTTAAGTTCTTTATGTTCAGTTGTTAAGATGGTGTTCACCCTTAAACTCGACAACTGTAAAACCTTGACAGATCTAACATCTCTTGTCATCTCTTTTATAGATGTACCAACCAACCTTGGTGGCACTTGTGGTGCTGCTTTGCTCTTCACCCTTGGTAAATGGAGGGAAAGTATTGGTGTACCCTTTGGATGGAAGCCACTGGGTCAACATGAAAGTCCTCATTGAGGAGCTTCACAGCAGAGGCCATGAAGTTACAGTGGTGCGGACATTAGACAGCTGGTACATCAAGGCAGAGTCTCCACACTACAAGTCCATCACTATAAATTCCACTTCTGGTTTTGATGAGGAAGAATTTGGTTCATTTGTAATAACAATGATAAACATTCGGCGTAATGGTGCTTCACTTTGGAGCCGAATATCTCTGGAATATGAAGTGATAGAACAGTTCTATCATATGAACAGACTGGTGCTTCAGATGGTGGGGGAGATGTTTGAGAATACCAAGTTAATGCAGAGCTTCCACGATGCCAAATATGATTTGGTTCTGACGGACCCTGCAATTGGTGGAGGGGTGGTTTTGGCTCACCGTCTGGGTCTTCCGCTTGTACTTAATGTAAGGTGGACTATTCAGGTTGAGGGGCATAATGCAATTGCGCCTTCCCCATTGTCCTATGTCCCACTACAGAGGTGCAGAGCTGACTGACAAGATGACATTTCTCCAGCGAGTCAAGAACATGCTCTACTATTTCTTCACTTGTTTTTACATTTGGTTTGTCACAGACTCCACCTACATACCCTTTGTCCAACGTTATTTTGGGAATGATGTACATTACATGGAGCTGTTTCAGGCAGCAGACATCTGGCTGATGAGGAATGATTTTACCTTTGAGTTCCCACGCACCCCCCC